>NC_133537.1:314522368-314822815 GCF_048544455.1 Silene latifolia
CCCAACGTAGCTTCCATAAAACTCATATCTGGGAAATATTTACTTTTCAACACTTGATACATAAGACTATCCGCTACCGTCAACAACCTCCATGCCCAAGAGAGCCAAATTTAACATATTAAAATCTCGAAAATCCATACCACCCTTGCATTTCGGTCGGCACGTCCGTCTCCACGCCACCCATGGAATTTTCCTCCTCACATTCTCCGAGCCCCACCAGAATTGAGATACCAAAGAACGTAAGTCATCACAAAAATTAGCAGGAAGCTTAAAAATGCTTATCTCATAAGTCAGAATAGATTGGCCAACAACCTTTATTAATACCTTTTTACCCGCTTCATTGAGCAGTAAACCCCGCCAACCTTGTAATTTCTTACCCTACCTATCACGTACCATCCTGGTAATACCTTGCTTAGATCGACCCAGCACTGTCGGTAACCCAAGGTATTTTTCCTGTTCCTGAACCTCGGCCACATACAATAAATTGGTCACTTGTTGTCTTCTTACCATTGGCGTACCCTTACTAAAAGAAATAGTAGTTTTAGCTTTACTTACCAACTGACCTGACGCACCCTCATATTCCCTCAAAATATCATCAACTCGCTGAGCTTCAGTTCCACACGCCTTTGTGAAGATAATGCTATCATTTGCAAACAGTAAATGAGACACCATCGGAGCTTGTAGTGCAACACGAATCCCATGAATAGAACCATCTTCTACAGCCCGGCGTAACAAAGATGAAAGAACTTCAGCACAAAGTATAAATAAATAAGGCGATAACGAATATCCTTGACGTAAACCCCTTGTCGGCACAAACTCCTCATACAACTGTCCATTGACAAAGACGGTATAGGAAACCGAACGCACACATTCCATAACTCTACCGACCCAAACTCTATCCAGCCCCATACAACACATAGCCTGCTCCAAAAAGCTCCACTCCACCCTGTCATAAGCTTTAGCCATATCCAGCTTGAGAGTCATAAGGCCCCCTCCTCCTCTTGCATTTTTCATATAATGAAATAATTCAAAAGTAATATGAACATTATCCGTATTAAGCCTACCTGGTGTGAACGTACTCTGATTCTTTGAGACTATATTGACAGGGCAGTCATATACCTATAAAAAATAACCAACTGGCTCTAACTAATATAGCTAGGGAAGTCGGGTCGATCTCCACATGGAGATGGGAAAATGTCAGCTTTGTCTAAGTTCGTCACGGTAACCAAATTGGGGGGTTTTAATTGATTGATTGTTCTAAACTAATGAGAGTAAGGAAGAGAATAAAGCAGAGAAAAAGGATTAAGCAGATAAAGAAAGCAGCTAATACAGACGGTTCACCATGATCATTCAGTCAAGTAAACTAGGTTTCAGGTCAGTGCAAGTATAGTCTAAGGAGCAGTGAATATCTCCTTTCGGTCTCAATTCGCCCTAAAGCACAAATAGCTTAACTTTCGCCCTCACTATAATGCCCTAATGTTCGCTACGAGTCTCACCCTTTCCAACCTTTCGGTCCAGGTCAAGGCTTACTACGATATAAATGCCCAATTGCGTCGACTCAGTTAAACAAATACAAATAAATGCAGCAATTAACAACAAAGACTACACCAGCATTAACCTAATAAATCGATTACTATTCCTTCATAATCATAGATCCCCTTAGTCTTAGTAGAGGGAAATTAGCTATGCATCACTATTGAATCAACAACAATAACATATAGATAATTGAAACTAAACATATTAACAAAGCTAATAGAGATTGAATAGGGTAGATGATGATAACAATAAAGGAGAGAAAGAAATAAAGTAACAATTAAGATTAAAGAATTAAGAAAGAATAATAATACCAATCACAAATCCGAGTTCGAGTAGCAAAAGAGTAGAAAGAGAGCAAAATCCAAGAAACAGTAGTAAATGATAGAGTAAAAGTGAATGAGGGGAGTTACGCAGTCTACTGTATTAGTAGCACACGAAAATCCTCCTCTAACCTAATCCATAACTAAATTACAAAAGCCCATACGAAATATAGGCGGAAATACTTTCAAACAGGCCAAACTACTCGATCGAGTGGAAATAAACCACTCGATCGAACAACTAAGCGTCAAACCCCTCGATCGAGTGGAAATAAACCACTCGATCGAGTAACTCCTTGTAATGTCTTCTCGATTGAATACTCGAACTGCTCGATCGAGTAACCTTCAGTGTATAAAGCATTCGATCGACTAGAAAAGCAGTCAATCGAGCTATTTTGGCACGTTAGACATTAAAACACCTTCCGAAACTAGCTCACGCGTCTTCAAAGTGATAGATTCCAAGCTCCGGCTCCTTGTTCTCCATAAATGCATGCAAATGGGACGAATTTAGGCTCGATTTAGCTCCTCTTTGGTTTATTCCTGCAATTTACATAAAACGAACCAAAGTAGAATATTCGGGGGTATTTGTAGCCAGATGCTACTTAAATCATACAGAAATGCGTGTAAAAATGAGGTAAAAACCTTATATAAAATACACGCATCAAATCTCCCCAAATCAAACCTTTCCTTGTCCCCAAGCAAACTATGAATGCAACTAAGAATAAGCAGTGGAACGGGACCAACACATCAGCTACAAGTCACCCACCAAAACCAGTTTAATACAACAACTAACAAAGTGGCAAATGAGAGGTGCAAACGAGTTAAATCAATGTTTCAAACTTACTGAACCGTCGACCTTGCAATACTCAAAAGGTATCGGACTCTCACGGGTCGCTCTTCACTCAAAATTAGGCAAAAGGTGAGTATATATGTGAAAGATAGAAAGAAGTAAGGACACTCACCTAACTCGACCTATAAGAACATGCATGCAGTTAACATGAATAAAGTGATCTCTACAATCGTACATACGCATTCCAACCATACTAATGACCAAGACACATGCCGAGGACTTACATTTGGGTAAGTGAGGTAATGGGTAAGAAGGGGCTAAGATGAATTTGGATATGTGGGGATAATAGTCAGGCTAGCAACAACGAATCGAAATATGAACTGCATCCCAACTTCGTACTCAATATAATAAAACAAAACGGCGCAAAATCCATGCACTCAACTCACGAAACACCAATACTTGTCAAATCCCCATAAGATGTAAGTTAGACATGGGAGTGAAAATCATCCGTACAATTATTTCATTTTTTTTCTTTTCGCACGTGATTTTTTTTTTCTTTCTTTTTCTTTTTCATATTCCATTTTTTTCTTCCATTCTTTTCTTCTTTTTTTTCTTTTCATCCATCATTTTTTCTTTCATTCCCTTTAATTATTCCACCATCTTCTGAATTCAAATAAAAATAACCAAACTGCAGTAAAGCATTCCAAACAGCTACTCATTACTAGCTCGGCTAGGGTAGGAAAAATTATAGATAGTAGCTAATAGGACAAAAAGGCAATTTGGCTATGTGGGGCTCATGGGTAGAATGAAGTAAAAGGGAACTGCCTCTCCTAACATGTGTCACCATTCACAGACCGAATGCATACAGGTATTAAGAAGACTAGACTCATGCTTATGCAAATTGATGTTACATGTCTTAAAGAGAGTACTACTCACATCCTAATTGAAACCGGTCATTAATGCCACCAGTTTATAAAGCTCTAACCTCAGAATGTAATGTAGCTTGCCGATATGTGAGTCAAGTCTATTTGTTCAGATAAGAGAGAAACAAAAACTCGTAGATCATGCACATAATCATGCCAACTAAATGTCAAGAAAATGCAAGGCTAAGGTAAGGATTCAATGTAGCGTCAAAGTTCAAACGTTCCGACTCAAATGAAACGTGAAAATTTTGAATTTTATGTGATTTTTTTGAATTAAAAACGACAATGCATGCGAAAATAATGAAACGTGCAAGCAAGCGAAAATGCAAGAAAACATGCAGACACGGATATGGATGCATACCTCCCCAAACCAGACCGTACAATGCCCTCATTGTACCAAAAATAGGGAAAGAAATGCAAACTGAGGAGAAAGGGATAAGTGGAGTCGGAATACTTACAAAATGTCATGAAGAGGGACCTCCCCAAACCGACCATGAACATGGGAGGTCAAAGAAAGTCAAGCAGTGGCTCAATAGACATAAAGTAGCAGCTGGAAGAAGAAACTACTCGATCGAGTAGCTTGTAATAGCTCGATCGAGTGAACTAGTGTCTGGAAGGACTCGATCGAGTAAAAAAATCACTCGATCGAGTAAACGTGATTATGCAGCTTGTCGATCGAGTATATATATCACGCGATCGAGTGAATCTCAGCCCAAAAGTGCTCGATCGAGTAGAGAAACTACTCGATCGAGTGACTGTACCTGCAGAACACGCATCAAACGCAAGGAAGATATAAAGGGTGCATAAAACAGCGTCTAAAGTTCAGCAAAAAGCTAAGGAAAAATAAAAAGTTCAACAAGGGTACAATAAAACAGTCCGGGCTGCCTCCCGGAGAGCGCAGGTTTAAGAGGTCCCGTACGACCTTTCTGACATCAATTAACTGGCGCATCTAGCTCGTCGAAGTACAATACTTTAACACGATTGTCTGCTTCCTTTGCCTCGTGATAATGCTTCACATATTGCCCATTCACCTTGAACCTACTTCCTTCGGAATCTTCGAGCTCCACGGATCCAAATTTGGTAACGGCCGTCACCGTATAAGGACCACTCCACCTGGACTTCAGCTTGCCAGGAAACAATCACAGTCGGGCATTAAACAGCAGCACCTTTTGCCCAACATGAAACTCCCGAGGTAGAATTCTTTTGTCATGCCATCTCTTCGTCTTTTCTTTATAAATGCGCGAGCTATCATAGGCATTCAGCCTAAATTCTTCCAACTCATTTTGCTGCAAAAGACGATTCTGACCACACAACTTAGGATCAAAGTTAAGCTCACGAATTGCCCACCAAGCCTTACATTCCAATTCAACAGGTAAGTGACATGACTTCCCATAAACTAGCCTATAAGGTGATGCACCAATTGGTGTCTTAAAGGAAGTTCTGTAGGCCCATAATGTGTCTTCTAATTTAAGACTCCAGTCCTTCCGTGATTTAGAAACTACCTTAGACAAGATCTCGTTCAGCTCGCGATTAGAGACCTCAACCTGACCACTAGTTTGGGGATGATACCCCAAACCACGCCGGTGTTGGACACCAACTTTAGACAGAATAGAAGTTAGTTTCTTATCTTTAAAGTGCATTCCTTCATCACTAATGACGACCCTAGGGACACCAAATCGGGGAAATATGACCTTTTTGAACATTTTTATCACGGTCTTGGCATCACAATGGGGTGAAGCAATTGCCTCAACCCATTTCGACACATAATCTACAGCTACTAAACTGTACCTGTTACCTTTACTAGACGGGAACGGTCCTTGGAAATCAATGCCCCAGACATCGAAAACCTCAACTTCTAGGATACCATTTTGCGGCTTCTCACGTCTCTTTGAAATGTTCCCTGATCGTTGGCAAGCATCACAAGCTGAAACAAAAGACTTAGCATCAGCAAACAAAGAAAGCCAGTAAAAACCAGACTGAAGTACCTTAGTCACGGTGCGCGATGGACCGTGGTGACCACCATAGGAAGAGGAGTGACAGCCTTCCAGGACTACTTTGGCCTCCCACTGCGGAATACACCGTCTGTAGAGACCGTCTGCACATTCCTTAAACACATAAGGATCATCCCAAAAATACTGCTTAGCGTTATATAAAAAACGCTTCCTCTACTGATGAGAAAGGTCAGGCGCCAGCTTGCCACTATAACGAAGTTAGCTATATCTGCATACCAAGGCTCTTGGTTAACAATAGACGATAAAATAGCAAATAAAGTATCGTCAGGGAAAGAGTCATCAATAGGTAGGGAATCTTCCCCTTCCTGTCGCGTCAGTCGCGACAGATGATCAGCTACAATGTTCTCAGCTCCTTTCTTATCCTTAATCTGCAAATCAAACTCTTGAAGAAGGAGTATCCATCTCAATAGCCGTGGTTTAGCCTCCTTCTTAGCAAGGAGGTGCCTCAAAGCTGCATGGTCAGTAAAAACAGTAACTTCTGACCCAATCAAATAAGAACGAAATTTCTCTAAGGCATAAACTACAGCTAGCAACTCTTTTTCAGTGGTAGTGTACTTCACTTGAGCCTCATCCAGAGTTCGGCTCACATAGTAGATTGCGTTTAAAGCTTTGTCTTTCCGTTGGCCTAGCACCGCTCCTAGTGCATAGTCACTGGCATCACACATTATCTCAAACGACAAGTCCCAGTCGGGAGGCTGTATGATCGGCGCAGAGACTAAAGCCTGCTTTAACCTGTGAAAAGCAGAAAGACACTCATCAGTAAACACAAAAAGGGCATCCTTAAGTAGCAGATGTGTAAGTGGTTTAGCAATTTTTGAGAAATCCTTGATAAACCGGCGATAAAAGCCGGCATGGCCAAGGAAACTCCTCACCCCCTTAACATTAACAGGAGGTGGTAATTGCTGAATCACTTCCACCTTTGCTTTATCAACCTCTATTCCCCTATCAGAAACTAAGTGCCCTAAGACAACTCCCTCGTTGACCATGAAATGGAACTTCTCCCAGTTAAGCACGAGATTAACCTCGATGCAGCGCTGCAACACTTTATCAAGGTTAGACAGAAAGTTAGAAAAATCACTTCCATAAACATTGAAATCGTCCATGGAAACTTCCATAATAGACTCAATAAACTCTGAAAATATCCCCATCATGCACCTTTGGAAGGTGGCAGGGGCATTACATACACCAAAAGGCATCCTGCGATAAGCAAACACGCCCTGAGGACAAGTAAATGTAGTCTTAGCTTGATCGTCTGGGTGAATAGGGATCTGAAAGAACCCTGAATACCCATCTAAATAGCAGAAAAATTTATGAGAAGCTAATCTTTCTACCATTTGATCAATAAAAGGAAGGGGAAAGTGATCTTTCTTGGTGGCGGCATTAAGCTGTCTGTAATCTATACACATCCGCCAACCAGTCACTACTCGAGTGGGTATTAACTCATTCTTATCATTCTTAACCACAGTAGTCCCTCCTTTCTTCGGGACTACCTGCACTGAACTCACCCATTTAGAATGACCAACAGAATAAATAATACCTGCGTCAAGCAGCTTCATTACCTCAGCCATCTCAACATCTCGCATCTTCCGGTTGTGTGACCGACCAATTCTGTCTCGCAAGGTTTGTGATCTTCCTCCAGCTCTATCCTGTGCATACAAATATCGGGACTAATCCCCTTGATATCGTCTAATGAATAACCCAATGCCTTCTGTTTTTTCTTAAGCACTAACAAGGAAGTCACCGATCATTATCAAGCTTAGCACTAACAATGACTGGATATTGCTCAGTATCGTCTAAGAAAACATATTTTAGATGAGAAGGAAGAGGCTTACGCTCCGGTACCTTTACCTCAATGGAGCAAAGAGTGCTAATCATCTGTTCCACTTGCTCTCTCTCAGCGTCGGTGAGTTCACGCTCATCTAAATCATCTATAAGCAAATTCAACACAGCGTCATCGTCATCTGGGTTATCTGCGCACTCATCCAAAAGCATAAGAGCTTCTAGTGGGTCCTTCATGAAAGAACCCGACCAGAAGTCATAAATAGACTCGTCAATAATATCAACCGAATAACAAGTATCCTCTATCATTGGCCGAGCCAAAGTACTAGGCAGACTGAAAGTGATCGCGTCATCCCCTACTGCAAGAGTCAAACGCCCTTGTTTGACATCAATAATGGCCCCAGCTGTACAAAGGAATGGTCTTTCTAAGATAATTGGGGTCCGGGTGTCCCCCACCTATATCTAAAACAATGAAATCCCTTTGGTATAAAGAGCTTGCCTATTTTCACAGGCACGTCCTCTAAGATACCTAAGGGTCTCCTAACAGATCTATCAGCCATCTGTAGGGTAATGTTAGTCACTTTAAGATGACTCATATTCAATTACTTGCAGACAGATAGGGGCATGACACTAACGCTGGCTCCTAAGTCACAAAGAGCCTTATCAATAACCACATTGCCTATAATACAGGTAATAGAGAAGCTACCCGGGTCTTTCATTTTAGGTGGAGCTTTAACAAAAGTAAATTACTAGACTCTTCCATAAATGAAACTGTCTCAAATTCACTTAGCTCTCTCTTACGCGTCACAATATCTTTCATAAATTTAGCGTAAGTAGGTACCTGGGTAACAAGTTCGGTAAAAGGGACAGTTACCTGGAGGTTCTTCACAATGTCCACAAACCTACCGTACTGTCGCTCGATCTTCGCGTCCTTCAGACGACCTGGAAAGGGTACTCTGGTAGCAATGAGTGGACCCGCGACTTTCTCTTTACCTTTATCAGTGCGTGACGTCTTCACATCAGAGGAAGATGACACGGTAGCGGAATTAGATAATAAAATAGGGTCTCCGCAGCTTCTGGTGCTCGATCGAGCACTTTTACCACTCGATCGAATGGTTTCATTTTGGCTTTTACTCGATCGACCACTTTCTTCACTCGATCGAGTGATCTCTTTTTCAGGCTTACTTGATCGATCATTTTTATCACTCGATCGAGTGATTTCTTCAGCTATTTTACTCGATCGAGTAAGAATAATACTCGATCGACCATCTGTGATTTGGGCATTACTCGATCGACCACAATTATCACTCGATCGAGTGATGGGATGAATTATTTCACTCGATCGAGTAGATTTTTCACTCGATCGAGTATCTGAGGAACACGCAGCAAGGATTTCGTCTAGAAATTCATCCAAATCATCATCCGGGGTATCATTAGCTGTCACAACCCCGTCTTCTGGTACTTTTGGCCCCTCATGAACAAGGCCACTTTGGAGATTTGCTGCATTGACTGGATCGCATGTCGGTAGAAGGTTGGCTTGATCTCTCGCGAGGGTCAATTGCGCTACTTGTTTTCTCAACTCCACAATAACAGTTTCATTCTTGCTACATTTCTCCCCAAACTGTTGTGTCAAGTTCAACATCAGAGATTTCAGTTCGGAAATTTCCTCATTTGCAGAAGAAGAGACCGGTTGCGGCGCTGGCGTAGAAAGAGTAGAAACATTCTTCATTTCTTCATACAATTGATAAAAAGGAACTCCTTGCTTGTATTTCTGATAAGCAAGGACGCGCTCTATACTCACCAGACACTCAATAGGGTCATGCCCTTCCATGCCACATCTACCACATAGCTCCACATGCTCAGTAATTGAACAAACCTGTGCGATTTCACTCACAGTTTTCGTAATCTCCACTTTACCTAGACTTTTGCTAAGACTTTCTACCACAGCTGCACCCAACTCGTTGAGTTGCTCACTACCTCGGGGATTTCCATATTCTGAAACATGAATGGCCATCTCTTCAATAAGGCGCCACCCTTGGTCATCTTCAACATTCTTCGTGAATCTCCCCTTAGCTACACTATCTAGAATAGCTCTTTGGTTTCGATATAACCCGTTGTAGAATTGGGTGCAAAGAAACCAACGTTTGAGACCATGGTGAGGCACAGAACGTACGAGCTTCTTGAGCCTCGCCTACGCCCCATCCAAATCTTCAGTAGGTAGTTGCTCAAAAGAAGTAATCTGAGCTCTCAAGGCATTAGTGTGCTGCGGTGGAAAATATCGCCGTAAAAGGCCAAGGCAAGGAACTCCGTCGGTTACACCACGCTGCCTCCCTATCTAGATCTCTCAACCATTCCTGGGCATCATCAGCTAAAGAAAAGGGAAAAAGAGCTCCCTTCACTTTGTCTGTGTCACCCAAAGAAGAAGAGGAATGGTAGAGCAATACTCCGTAAATGTGACTCTATATACCGCATGGATCTTCTTCGGGTACCCCCTAAAGAGATTTCTCTCGACCTGTTATCTGTAAGATGGGTGGATTCCAAAGGTTCCCGAATCAAGAATGGGTAATAAGAAACCTTTTGGAAGGGAATCCACATTCGGCTACGAATGGTGGCTATATTCGCATTCGGCAAATAGAATTTACAAAGCAAAAAGAAGACCCGCAAAACTAATCAAAAACTTTGCGAAATGAGATCAGTCTCAAGGAATAAATTCCTTGAGACGAGAAACAAACTTAAATAAAGCAACAAAATTGCGCCACCTCCCCGGCAACGGCGCCAAAATTTGACAGGGCAGTCGTATACCTATCAAAAATAACCAACTGGCTCTAACTAATATAGCTAGGGAAGTCGGGTCGATCTCCACAGGGAGATGAGAAAATGTCAGCTTTGTCTAAGTTCGTCACGGTAACTAAATTGGGGGGTTTTAATTGATTGATTGTTCTAAACTAATGAGAGTAAGGAAGAGAATAAAGTAGAGAAAAAGGATTAAGCAGATAAAGAAAGCAGCAAAGACAAACGGTTCACCATGATCATTCAGTCAAGTAATCTAGGTTTCAGGTCAGTGCAAGTATAGTCTAAGGAGCAGTGAATATCTTCTTTCGGTCTCAATTTGCCCTAAAGCACAAATAGCTTAGCTTTCGCCCTCACTATAATGCCCTAATGTTCGCTACGAGTCTCACCCTTTCCAACCTTTCGGTCCAGGTCAAGGTTTACTACGATATAAATGCCTAATTGCGTCGACTCAGTTAAACAAATACAGATAAATGCAGCAATTAACAACAAAGACTTCACCAGCATTAACCTAATAAATCGATTACTATCCCTTCATAATCATGGATCCCCTTAGTCTTAGCAGAGGGAAATTAGCTATGCATCACTATTGAATCAACAACAATAACATATAGATAATTGAAACTAAATATATTAACAAAGCTAATAGAGATTGAATAGGGTAGATGATGATAACAATAAAGGAGAGAAAGAAATAAAGTAACAATTAAGATTAAAGAATTAAGAAAGAATAATAATACCAATCACAAATCTGAGTTCGAGTAGCAAAAGAGTAGAAAGAGAGCAAAATCCAAGAAACAGTAGTAAATGATAGAGTAAAAGTGAATGAGGGGAGTTACGCAGTCTACTATATTAGTAGCACACGAAAATCCTCCTCTAACCTAATCCATAACTAATTTACAAAAGCCCATACGAAATATAGGCGGAAATACTTTAAAACAGGCCAAACTACTCGATCGAGTGGAAATAAACCACTCGATCGAACAACTAAGCGTCAAACCCCTCGATCGAGTGGAAATAAACCACTCGATCGAGTAACTCCTTGTAATGTCTTCTCGATTGAATACTCGAACTGCTCGATCGAGTAACCTTCAGTGTATAAAGCATTCGATCGACTAGAAAAGCAGTCGATCGAGCTATTTTGGCACGTTAGACATTAAAACACCTTCCGAAACTAGCTCACGAGTCTTCAAAGTGATAGATTCCAAGCTCCGGCTCCTTGTTCTCCATAAATGCATGCAAATGGAACGAATTTAGGCTCGATTTAGCTCCTCTTTGGTTTATTCCTGCAATTTACATAAAACGAACCAAAGTAGAATATTCGGGGGTATTTGTAGCCAGATGCTACATAAATCATACAGAAATGCGTGTAAAAATGAGGTAAAAACCTAATATAAAATACACGCAGTGCCAAAATTTGAGAGGGCAGTCGTATACCTATCAAAAATAACCAACTGGCTCTAACTAATATAGCTAGGGAAGTCAGGTCGATCTCCACAGGGAGATGGGAAAATGTCAGCTTTGTCTAAGTTCGTCACGGTAACCAAATTGGGGGGTTTTAATTGATTGATTGTTCTAAACTAATGAGAGTAAAGAAGAGAATAAAGCAGAGAAAAAGGATTAAGCAGATAAAGAAAGCAGCTAAGACAGACGGTTCATCATGATCATTCAGTCAAGTAATCTAGGTTTCAGGTCAGTGCAAGTATAGTCTAAGGAGCAGTGAATATCTCCTTTCGGTCTCAATTCGCCCTAAAGTACAAATAGCTTAGCTTTCGCCCTCACTATAATGCCCTAATGTTCGCTACGAGTCTCACCCTTTCCAACCTTTCGGTCCAGGTCAAGGCTTACTACGATATAAATGCCTAATTGCGTCGACTCAGTTAAACAAATACAGATAAATGCAGCAATTAACAACAAAGACTACACTAGCATTAACCTAGTAAATAGATTACTATTCCTTCATAATCATGGATCCCCTTAGTCTTAGTAGAGGGAAATTAGCTATGCATCACTATTGAATCAACAACAATAACATATAGATAATTGAAACTAAACATATTAACAAAGCTAATAGAGATTGAATAGGGTAGATGTTGATAACAATAAAGGAGAGAAAGAAATAAAGTAACAATTAAGATTAAAGAATTAAGAAAGAATAATAATACCAATCACAAATCCGAGTTCGAGTAGAAAAAGAGTAGAAAGAGAGCAAAATCCAAGAAACAGTAGTAAATGATAGAGTAAAAGTGAATGAGGGGAGTTACGCAGTCTACTGTATTAGTAGCACACGAAAATCCTCCTCTAACCTAATCCATAACTAAATTAAAAAAGCCCATACGAAATATAGGCGGAAATACTTTAAAACAGGCCAAACTACTCGATCGAGTGGAAATAAACCACTCGATCGAACAACTAAGCGTCAAACCCCTCGATCGAGTGGAAATAAACCACTCGATCGAGTAACTCCTTGTAATGACTTCTCGATTGAATACTCGAACTGCTCGATCGAGTAACCTTCAGTGTATAAAGCATTCGATCGACTAGAAAAGCAGTCAATCGAGCTATTTTGGCACGTTAGACATTAAAACACCTTCCGAAACTAGCTCACGCGTCTTCAAAGTGATAGATTCCAAGCTCCGGCTCCTTGTTCTCCATAAATGCATGCAAATGGGACGAATTTAGGCTCGATTTAGCTCCTCTTTGGTTTATTCCTGCAATTTACATAAAACGAACCAAAGTAGAATATTCGAGGGTATTTGTAGCCAGATGCTACATAAATCATACAGAAATGCGTGTAAAAATGAGGTAAAAACCTTATATAAAATACACGCAGTGCCAAAATTTGACAGGGCAGTCGTATACCTATCAAAAATAACCAACTGGCTCTAACTAATATAGCTAGGGAAGTCGGGTCGATCTCCACAGGGAGATGGGAAAATGTCAGCTTTGTCTAAGTTCGTCACGGTAACCAAATTGGGGGGTTTTAATTGATTGATTATTCTAAACTAATGAGAGTAAGGAAGAGAATAAAGCAGAGAAAAAGGATTAAGCAGATAAAGAAAGCAGCTTAGACAGACGGTTCACCATGATCATTCAGTCAAGTAATCTAGGTTTCAGGTCAGTGCAAGTATGTTCTAAGGAGCAGTGAATATCTCCTTTCGGTCTCAATTCGCCCTAAAGCACAAATAGCTTAGCTTTCGCCCTCACTATAATGCCCTAATGTTCGCTACGAGTCTCACCCTTTCCAACCTTTCGGTCCAGGTCAAGGCTTACTACGATATAAATGCCTAATTGCGTCGACTCAGTTAAACAAATACAGATAAATGCAGCAATTAACAACAATTACTACACCAGCATTAACCTAATAAATAGATTACTATCCCTTCATAATCATGGATCCCCTTAGTCTTAGTAGAGGGAAATTAGCTATGCATCACTATTGAATCAACAACAATAACATATAGATAATTGAAACTAAACATATTAACAAAGCTAGTAGAGATTGAATAGGGTAGATGATGATAACAATAAAGGAGAGAAAGAAATAAAGTAACAATTAAGATTAAAGAATTAAGAAAGAATAATAATACCAATCACAAATCCGAGTTCGAGTAGCAAAAGAGTAGAAAGAGAGCAAAATCCAAGAAACAGTAGTAAATGATAGAGTAAAAGTGAATGAGGGGAGTTACGCAGTCTACTGTATTAGTAGCACACGAAAATCCTCCTCTAACCTAATCCATAACTAAATTAAAAAAGCCCATACGAAATATAGGCGGAAATACTTTAAAACAGGCCAAACTACTCGATCGAGTGGAAATAAACCACTCGATCGAACAACTAAGCGTCAAACCCCTCGATCGAGTGGAAATAAACCACTCGATCGAGTAACTCCTTGTAATGTCTTCTCGATTGAATACTCGAACTGCTCGATCGAGTAACCTTCAGTGTAAAAAGCATTCGATCGACTAGAAAAGCAGTCGATCGAGCTATTTTGGCACGTTAGACATTAAAACACCTTCCGAAACTAGCTCACGCGTCTTCAAAGTGATAGATTCCAAGCTCCGGCTCCTTGTTCTCCATAAATGCATGCAAATGGGACGAATTTAGGCTCGATTTAGCTCCTCTTTGGTTTATTCCTGCAATTTACATAAAACGAACCAAAGTAGAATATTCGAGGGTATTTGTAGCCAGATGCTACATAAATCATACAGAAATGCGTGTAAAAATGAGGTAAAAACCTTATATAAAATACACGCTTCAAATCTCCCCAAACCAAACCTTTGCTTGTCCCCAAGCAAACTATGAATGCAACTAAGAATAAGCAGTGGAACGGGACCAACACATCAGCTACAAATCACCCACCAAAACCAGTTTAATGCAACAACTTACAAAGTGGCAAATGAGAGGTGCAAACGAGTTAAATCAATGTTTCAAACTTACTGAACCGTCGACCTTGAAATACCCAAAAGGTATCGGACTCTCACGGGTCGCTCTTCACTCAAAATTAGGCAAAAGGTGAGTATATATGTGAAAGATAGAAAGAAGTAAGGACACTCACCTAACTCGACCTATAAGAACATGCATGCAGTTAACATGAATAAAGTGATCTCTACAACCGTACATACGCATTCCAACCATACTAATGACCAAGACACATGCCGAGGACTTACATTTGGGTAAGTGAGGTAATGGGTAAGAAGGGGCTAAGATGAATTTGGATATGTGGGGTTAATAGTCAGGCTAGCAACAACAAATCCAAATATGAACTGAATCCCAACTTCGTACTCAATATAATAAAACAAAACGGCGCAAAATCCATGCACTCAACTCACGAAACACCAATACTTGTCAAATCCCCATAAGATGTAAGTTAGACATGGGAGTGAAAATCATCCGTACAATTATTTCATTTTTTTTCTTTTCGCACGTGATTTTTTTTCTTTCTTTTTCTTTTTCATATTCCATTTTTTTCTTCCATTCTTTTCTTCTTTTTTTTTTATTTTCATCCATCAATTTTTCTTTCATTCCCTTCAATTCTTCCACCATCTTCTGAATTCAAATAAAAATAACCAAACTGCAGTAAAGCATTCTAAACAGCTACTCATTACTAGCTCGGCTAGGGTAGGAAAAATTTTAGATAGTAGCTAATAGGACAAAAAGGCAATTTGGCTATGTGGGGCTCATGGGTAGAATGAAATAAAAGGGAACTGGCTCTCCTAACATGTGTCACCATCCACAGACCGAATGCATACAAGTATTAAGAAGACTAGACTCATGCTTATGCAAATTGATGTTACATGTCTTAAAGAGAGTACTACTCACATCCTAAATGTCAAGAAAATGCAAGGCTAAGGTAAGGATTCAATGTAGCGTCAAAGTTCAAACGTTCCGACTCAAATGAAACGTGAAAATTTTGAATTTTATGTGATTTTTTTAAATTAAAAACGACAATGCATGCGAAAATAATGAAACGTGCAAGCAAGCGAAAATGCAAGAAAACATGCAGACACAGATATGGATGCATACCTCCCCAAACCAGACCGTACAATGCCCTCATTGTACCAAAAATAGGGAAAGAAATGCAAACTGAGGAGAAAGGGATAAGTGGAGTCGGAATACTTACAAAACGTCATGAAGAGGGACCTCCCCAAACCGACCATGAACATGGGAGGTCAAAGAAAGTCAAGCAGTGGCTTAATAGACGTAAAGTAGCAGCTGGAAGAAGAAACTACTCGATCGAGTAGCTTGAAATAGCTCGATCGAGTGAACTAGTGTCTGGAAGGACTCGATCGAGTAAAAAAATCACTCGATCGAGTAAACGTGATTATGCAGCTTGTCGATCGAGTATATATATCACGCGATCGAGTGAATCTCAGCCCAAAAGTGCTCGATCGAGTAGAGAAACTACTCGATCGAGTGACTGTACCTGCAGAACACGCATCAAACGCAAGGAAGATATAAAGGGTGCATAAAACAGCGTCTAAAGTTCAGCAAAAAGCTAAGGAAAAATAAAAAGTTCAACAAGGGTACAATAAAACAGTCCGGGCTGCCTCCCGGAGAGCGCAGGTTTAAGAGGTCCCGTACGACCTTTCTGACATCAATTAACTGGCGCATCTAGCTCGTCGAAGTACAATACTTTAACACGATTGTCTGCTTCCTTTGCCTCGTGATAATGCTTCACATATTGCCCATTCACCTTGAACCTACTTCCTTCGGAATCTTCGAGCTCCACGGATCCAAATTTGGTAACGGCCGTCACCGTATAAGGACCACTCCACCTGGACTTCAGCTTGCCAGGAAACAATCGCAGTCGGGCATTAAACAGCAGCACCTTTTGCCCAACATGAAACTCCCGAGGTAGAATTCTTTTGTCATGCCATCTCTTCGTCTTTTCTTTATAAATGCGCGAGCTATCATAGGCATTCAGCCTAAATTCTTCCAACTCATTTTGCTGCAAAAGACGATTCTGACCACACAACTTAGGATCAAAGTTAAGCTCACGAATTGCCCACCAAGCCTTACATTCCAATTCAACAGGTAAGTGACATGATTTCCCATAAACTAGCCTATAAGGTGATGCACCAATTGGTGTCTTAAAGGAAGTTCTGTAGGCCCATAATGTGTCTTCTAATTTAAGACTACAGTCCTTCCGTGATTTAGAAACTACCTTAGACAAGATCTCTTTCAGCTCGCGATTAGAGACCTCAACCTGACCACTAGTTTGGGGATGATACCCCAAACCACGCCGGTGTTGGACACCAACTTTAGACAGAATAGAAGTTAGTTTCTTTTCATTAAAGTGCATTCCCCCATCACTAATGACGACCCTAGGGACACCAAATCGGGGAAATATGACCTTTTTGAACATTTTTATCACGGTCTTGGCATCACAATGGGGTGAAGCAATTGCCTCAACCCATTTCGACACATAATCTACATCCAATAAAATGTACATGTTACCTTTACTAGACGGGAACGGTCCTTGGAAATCAATGCCCCAGACATCGAAAACCTCAACCTCTAGGATACCATTTTGCGGCATCTCATATCTCTTTGAAATGTTCCCTGATCGTTGGAAAGCATCACAAGCTGAAACAAAAGACTTAGCATCAGCAAACAAAGAAGGCCAGTAAAAACCAGACTGAAGTACCTTAGCCACGGTGCGCGATGGACCGTGGTGACCACCATAGGAAGAGGAGTGACAGCCTTCCAGGACTACTTTGGCCTCCCACTGCGGAATACACCGTCTGTAGAGACCGTCTGCACATTCCTTAAACAAATAAGGATCATCCCAGAAATACTGCTTAGCGTTATACAGAAAACGCTTCCTCTGCTGATGAGAAAGGTCAGGCGCCAGCTTGCCACTGACAACGAAGTTAGCTATATCTGCATACCAAAGCTCTTGGTTAAAAATAGACGATAAAACAGCAAATAAAGTATCGTCAGGGAAAGAGTCATCAATAGGTAGGGAATCTTCCCCTTCCTGTCGCGTCAGTCGCGACAGATGATCAGCTACAACGTTCTCAGCTCCCTTCTTATCCTTAATCTGCAAATCAAACTCCTGAAGAAGGATTATCCATCTCAATAGCCGTGGTTTAGCCTCCTTCTTAGCAAGGAGGTGCCTCAAAGCTGCATGGTCAGTAAAAACAGTAACTTCGGACCCAATCAAATAAGAACGAAATTTCTCTAAGGCATAAACTACAGCTAGCAGCTCTTTTTCAGTGGTAGTGTACTTCACTTGAGCCTCATCCAGAGTTCGGCTCGCATAGTAGATTGCGTTTAAAGAGTTGTCTTTCCTTTGGCCTAGCACCGCTCCTAGTGCATAGTCACTGGCATCACACATTATCTCAAACGGCAAGTCCCAGTCGGGAGGCTGTATGATCGGCGCAGAGACTAAAGCCTGCTTTAACCTGTGAAAAGCAGAAAGACACTCATCAGTAAACACAAAAGGGGCATCCTTAAGTAGCAGCTGTGTAAGTGGTTTAACAATTTTTGAGAAATCCTTGATAAACCGGCGATAAAAGCAGGCATGGCCAAGGAAACTCCTCACCCCCTTAACATTAACAGGAGGTGGTAATTGCTGAATCACTTCCACCTTTGCTTTATCAACCTCTATTCCCCTTTCAGAAACTAAGTGCCCTAAGACAACTCCCTCGTTGACCATGAAATGGCACTTCTCCCAGTTAAGCATGAGATTAACCTCGATGCAGCGCTGCAACACTTTATCAAGGTTAGACAGACAGTTAGAAAAATCACTTCCATAAACACTGAAATCGTCCATGAAAACTTCCATAATAGACTCAATAAACTCTGAAAATATCCCCATCATGCACCTTTGGAAGGTGGAAGGGGCATTAAATAAACCAAAAGGCATCCTGCGATAAGCAAACACGCCCTGAGGACAAGTAAATGTAGTCTTAGCTTGATCGTCTGGGTGAATAGGGATCTGAAAGAACCCTGAATACCCATCTAAATAGCAGAAAAATTTATGAGAAGCTAATTTTTCTACCATTTGATCAATAAAAGGAAGGGGAAAGTGATCTTTCTTGGTGGCGGCATTAAGCTGTCTGTAATCTATACACATCCGCCAACCAGTCACTACTCGAGTGGGTATTAACTCATTCTTATCATTCTTAACCACAGTAGTCCCTCCTTTCTTCGGGACTACCTGCATTGGACTCACCCATTTAGAATGACCAATAGAATAAATAATACCTACGTCAAGCAGCTTCATTACCTCAGCCATCACAACATCCTGCATCTTCTGGTTCAGCCGGCGCTGACCCTGTTTGCAAGGTTTGTGATCTTCCTCCATCTTTATCCTGTGCATACAAATATCGGGACTAATCCCCTTGATATCGTCTAATGAATAACCCAATGCCTTCCTGTTTTTCTTAAGCACGGCTAACAAGGAAGTCAGCTGATCATTATCAAGCTTAGCACTAACAATGACTGGATATTGCTCAGTATCGTCTAAGAAAACATATTTTAGATGAGAAGGAAGAGGCTTACGCACCGGTACCTTTACCTCAATGGAGCAAAGAGTGCTAATCATCTGTTCCACTTGCTCTCCCTCAGCGTCGGTGAATTCACGCTCATCTAAATCATCTATAAGCAAATCCAACACAGCGTCATCGTCATCTGGGTTATCTGCACACTCATCCAAAAGCATAAGAGCTTCTAGTGGGTCCTTCATGAAAGAACCCGACCAGAAGTCATAAATAGACTCGTCAATAATATCAACCGAATAACAAGTATCCTCTATCATTGGCCGAGCCAAAGTACTAGGCAGACTGAAAGTGATCGCGTCATCCCCTACTGCAAGAGTCAAACGCCCTTGTTTGACATCAATAATGGCCCCAGCTGTACAAAGAAATGGTCTTCCTAAGATAATTGGGGCCCGGATGTCCTCAGCTATATCTAAAACAATGAAATCCACTGGTATAAAGAGCTTGCCTATTTTTACAGGCACGTCCTCTAAGACACCTAAGGGTCTCCTAACAGATCTATCAGCCATCTGTAGGGTAATGTTAGTCACTTTAAGATGACTCATATTCAATTTCTTGCAAACAGATATGGGCATGACACTGACGCTGGCTCCTAAGTCACAAAGAGCCTTATCAATAACCACATTGCCTATAATACAGGTAATAGAGAAGCTACCCGGGTCTTTCATTTTAGGTGGAGCTTTATTCAAAAGTAAATTACTAGACTTTTCCATAAATGAAACTGTCTCAAATTCATTTAGCTCTCTCTTACGCGTCACAATATCTTTCATAAATTTAGCGTAAGTAGGTACCTGGGTAACAAGTTCGGTAAAAGGGACAGTTACCTGGAGGTTCTTCACAACGTCCACAAACCTACCGTACTGTCGCTCGATCTTCGCGTCCTTCAGACGAACTGGAAAGGGTACTCTGGTAGCAATGAGTGGACCCGCGACTTTCTCTTTACCTTTATCAGTGCGTGACATCTTCACAGCAGAGGAAGATGACACGGTAGCGGAATTAGATAATAAAATAGGGTATCTGCTGCTTCTGGTGCTCGATCGAGCACTTTTACCACTCGATCGAATGGTTTCATTTTGGCTTTTACTCGATCGACCACTTTCTTCACTCGATCGAGTGATCTCTTTTTCAGGCTTACTCGATCGAGTGATTTCTTCAGCTATTTTACTCGATCGAGTAAGAATATTACTCGATCAACCATCTGTGATTTGGGCATTACTCGATCGACCACAATTATCACTCGATCGAGTGATGGGATGAATTATTTCACTCGATCGAGTAGATTTTTCACTCGATCGAGTATCTGAGGAACACGCAGCAAGGATTTCGTCTAGAAATTCATCCAAATCATCATCCGGGGTATCATTAGCTGTCACAACCCCGTCTTCTGGTACTTTTAGCCCCTCATGAACAAGGCCACTTTGGAGATTTGCTGCATTGACTGGATCGCATGTCGGTAGAAGGTTGGCTTGATCTCTCGCGAGGGTCAATTGCGCTACTTGTTCTCTCAACTCCATAATAACAGTTTCATTCTTGCTACATTTCTCCCCAAACTGTTGTGTCAAGTTCAACATCAGAGATTTCAGTTCGGCAATTTCCTCATTTGCAGAAGAAGAGACCGGTTACGGCGCTGGCGTAGAAAGAGTAGAAACATTCTTCATTTTTTCATACAATTGAGAAAAAGGAACTCCTTGCTTGTATTTCTGATAAGCAAGGACGTGCTCTATACTCGCCAGACACTCAATAGGGTCATGCCCTTCCATGCCACATCTACCACATAGCTCCACATGCTCAGTAATTGAACAAACCTGTGCGATTTCACTCACAGTTTTCGTAATCTCCACTTTACCTAGACTTTTGCTAGGACTTTCTACCACAGCTGTACCCAACTCGTTGACTTGCTCACTACCTCGGGGATTTCCATATTCTAAAACATGAATGGCCATCTCTTCAATAAGGCGCCACCCTTGGTCATCTTCAACATTCTTCGTGAATCTCCCCTTAGCTACACTATCTAGAATAGCTCTTTGGTTTCGATATAACCCGTTGTAGAATTGGGTGCAAAGGAACCAACGTTTGTGACCATGGTGAGGCATAGAACGGACGAGCTTCTTGAACCTCGCTCACGCCCCATCCAAATCTTCAGTAGGTAGTTGCTCAAAAGAAGTAATCTGAGCTCTCAAGGCATTAGTACGCTGCGGTGGAAAATATCGCCTGTAAAAGGCCAAGGCAAGGGAACTCCAGTCGGTTACACCGGCTGCCTCCCTATCTAGATCTCTCAACCATTCTCGGGCATCATCAGCTAAAGAAAAGGGAAAAAGAGCTCCTTTCACTTTGTCCTGTGTCACCCCAGCAACAAGAGGAATGGTAGAGCAATACTCCGTAAACAGCTCTATATGCCTGCATGGATCTTCTTCAGGTACCCCCCTAAAGAGATTTCTCTCGACCAGCTGTATGTAAGATGGGTGGATTCCAAAGGTTCCCGAATCAGTAATGGGTAATAAGAAACCTTTTGGAAGGTAATCCACATTCGGCTCTGAATGGCTGGCTATATTCGGCATTCTGGCAAATAGAATTTACAAAGCAAAACAGAAGACCTGCAAAACTAATCAAAAACTTTGCAGAAATGAGATCAGTCTCAAGGAATAAATTCCTTGAGACGAGAAACAAACTTAAATAAAGCAACAAAATTGCGCCACCTCCCCGGCAACGGCGCCAAAATTTGACAGGGCAGTCGTATACCTATAAAAAATAACCAACTGGCTCTAACTAATATAGCTAGGAAAGTCGGGTCGATCTCCACAGGGAGATGGGAAAATGTCAGCTTTGTCTAAGTTCGTCACGGTAACCAAATTGGGGGGTTTTAATTGATTGATTGTTCTAAACTAATGAGAGTAAGGAAGAGAATAAAGTAGAGAAAAAGGATTAAGCAGATAAAGAAAGCAGCTAAGACAGATGGTTCACCATGATCATTCAGTCAAGTAATCTAGGTTTCAGGTCAGTGCAAGTATAGTCTAAGGAGCAGTGAATATCTCCTTTCGGTCTCAATTCGCCCTAAAGCAGAAAGAGCTTAGCTTTCGCCCTCACTATAATGCCCTAATGTTCGCTACGAGTCTCACCCTTTCCAACCTTTCGGTCCAGGTCAAGGCTTACTACGATATAAATGCCTAATTGCGTCGACTCAGTTAAACAAATACAGAGAAATGCAGCAATTAACAACAAAGACTACACCAGCATTAACCTTATAAATCGATTGCTATCCCTTCATAATCATGGATCCCCTTAGTCTTAGCAGAGGGAAATTAGCTATGCATCACTATTGAATCAACAACAATTACTATCCGTATTAAGCCTACCTGGTGTGAACGTACTCTGATTCTTTGAGACTATATCTCCAAGAAAAACCTTGAGTCTATTTGCCAACACCTTGGAAATCAGTTTAGATACAACATTGCAGAAACTAATTGGTCTAAAACCCATTATCTTTTTTGAAGCTTTCTTCTTCGGGATCAATACAATATTTGTTTTATTTAAGCCCACGGGAATAGCACCACCATTTAACACAATGTTCTCAATTCGGCAGACAGAAGGACCAACAATATGCCAATAAGTTTGGAAAAAAAGACCATTCATACCATCTAATCCTAGTGCCTTCAACGGGTGCATCTGATCAAGGGCCGCAATAATCGCTTCCGTAGTATACTCGACTCTTAGTACCTCGTTCATCTGCAATGTCACACGTCCTTCAATACCTGAAAGAATAGATGGAAGAATCGTCGGATTATCCGATGTAAAAAGCTACAGAAAATAGCCAACAACGCACTGTTAGAGCCCCATTGCACTCTCAAAAACCCGCCCCTCCTCATCAACCAGTATCGAAATATGATTCCTCTATTTTTGTTGTCCTGCTTTTCTATGAAATTTTTTCGTATTTCTATCCCCATCCTTGAGTCAAGGCACTCGAGATCGCTGCTTCCAGAATTTTTCCTCCTTAAGACAATAAATGGGCAACCTCCCACACTAACCTCTACCGCTCCCGAACATTCTCCTCAGAACGATCTCCCTTTGTAACCCCTTCAGCCTTCTGTGCTTCTTATTAATATCTTACTTTATTGTAATCAAAATTAAGGCCTGTTTTTTTTTACTTAATTTCAGTTCTTATAAGTTCAGTTCAGTTCAAATCGATTTAGGTGTGTTAAGTTCATTTGAGATCAATTCAATTTAGTTCATTTCAGTTTAGTACAATTTTGTATTGTATATAAGTTCGGTTTAGTTTAGGTCTATTAACTTCAGTTCGAATCAGTTCAATTCACTTCAGCCAGTTTCAGCTCAAAATAAAAGGGCCTACAGGTAAAATAAATAACAAATAACTCAAAATAAAGGTAGTATAGACATGTAATTTTCATTACTTGGATAACTAGTATAAATCCTGCACACGAGCGATTTTTAAGATATGGGTAGTAGAAAATTTAACAATTATACTAATTGTATTTAACTCTATTTGAAATTTAACTAGTTTTTTTACCCGTGAAAATCACGGGTTATCTCTAGAAAAATTAAAAATTTAGATAGTGGATTTTTTTTGTGAATATCAAATGAAATCGAAATTTATTTCATCATTGATACATATTCCTATTCTTTAATTTTGATCATCATCTAATAAAAATTCATAAATTTTAGAATTTGATTATGTACGAATTAGAAAACTTTAAAACCAAATTGAAATATTGAAGTTGTTAGTTGTATAAAAAGTGAATTTACCTGTGGAGTGTGCATGGCATCAAGAGTTAGCCGCTAACCATACGATTTCACCATAAGGTCTTCCTTTCGTACCGTCTACAAAACAAAAGTACAACAAAAAACAATACACAAATTAGTAATTCGTCATTCCAAATTCAAGTTAAAGAAAATACTGCAAGTTTTTACCACCTCCAAATGATTGTTTTGGAGGAAAACAAATGAGACGATCTTAAATAGGACAGGCTAAATAATGCTAATTTGGAAGTTAAATGATGTACACTAAAATTAGTGTTCACAAACTTTAAATGACATAAATATTAATTAGGGAAAAACAAAAGCATTCAAAGGGTTGTATATAATGGGTTGCTTTATATAATCTTTATGGTGGTAGGAATTATTGCAAAATTAGTATGAGAGTTAAATGGAGTAACGGTTATGCTAGGGCAGGGAATTAGAAGAGACTTGTCAGAAAATTCGACGATGCCTTTAAGAAAATCATTGGACTTATGTGAAAATTATCGTGGGTTGAACTTAAATAATGGTTGAATATAAAATGCCATAATTTTACGTTTAAGAATATTATTAAGCTACTCATTTGTTTTTCTTTTCAAGTTTGTATAATTTTAAATAAATAAATGTATAATTTTTATGAGCTATATTACTATGAAAAATGTTAATCAATTCACTAACATTTTTTTTATTGTAAAATGAGAATTTTAATTATAAATTAAGAAATTTTGGTGTTACATCTTTTTTTTTTGGAATTTTTTAATTCAACCATGAAATATAGTTTGTAATTTGGAAGTTCATGAGTAATAGTTATTAGATGGAGGATTAGTGAATGGAAACTATTATAGGTTTAATAGCCATTATAAACTATTGATTCCAATCTTTTAATTTGTCTTTCCATTTATTTCCGAGTTATGTGTATTATTAAATAAGATAATTCATTAGTGAGGAGCTCAAAAGGTAAAACAAATAGGAAAAAATGTTAATGAAAATTACCATTATTATTATTGATCTTAAATAGTGGTTGAAATAAAATGTCATACCTTTACTTTTAAGAATATTATTAAACCTCACAATTATTTTATATTTATTTAAAAGGGTTTGTATAACGAACTTAAATAAATAGATGTAGGTGTAAATTTTAAGTGGTACGATTTCAGGAAAGTTAAGTTTAACTTTTTACCAAAAAATAAAATAAAATATACAACATTTTCAACCAATATTTCATCATATGAAAATAAATTAAAAAAAACTATGAAAAACTTTAATCAATTCATTAACATGTTTTATTACAATACATTCAATTAAAATGTTAATTTTATAAGTTAATGTTATGTTGTCAATTATCATTAATCAAGTAAGCAATATAAATTAAAATTAATTAATATTAACCAATCTAAAAATGGCATGTGGAATAAATTTAAATGGTATATATGTTTGCGTGGAAAATGGTTGGGTAGGCGTGTGTCAATCTTAACCAAGGTGGCAATGTGAATGACTATGTGGCTTTTCCACATCCTATGTGGCTTTGTCTAGTTGACATTTTTTAGGATGCCTTTTAATAGTATTTTATAGATTATAAAATTTACTATTAATAATGTTTAGTTATAAGAGATAGAAAAGAGAAGGTTCAACACTATTACTCTGTATAAAATTACCAGTTTTACTGAAACTATTGTGTGTGTTTTTGTGTTGTAATAAATATACTTATATACTCCCTTCTATTCACTATTTTCTTCCCTATTTCCTTAAACGGATTATTCAGTTTTCTTCCCCTTTCTTATTTTGGAAACTTTTGCTCTTATTTTATTCATCTCTCTCTTCTATCACCAAACCCACCCAACTCTTTTACTTATATTTTATTACTTTCCTTAATGTTTTGGCCCCACAATTCTTTATTTAACTCCTAATTATTTATTCATCTCTCCTATCACCAAATCCCACACAACCCTTTTACTCCTATTTTATTCTTTTCCTTAAATCTTGTGCCCACAAACAAGGGGATGAAAATAGAGACTACGAGGGAGTATATATTAAATCAAAAAAATTCAAAAATTTACTAAAATCTAAATGTCCACGTAGTTGTAAACCATAAAAGTTTCACAACAAAAATAATATGGAAAACAAAATTTGTTTTATTATTGAAATATTGAAAGTTAGAATTTTCGTAAATCTCTTGATTTCATTCTTAAGACTAGGATTTTGATAGTGCTACGAGATTCTTATCGACTAAATCTCACAAGGAGGTGATGGGGTCTTTTTTTGCGACTTAATCCATCGTACGATCGTACCTACAGATTAATTCCATACAATAACTAAAATTGACATATTATTAATTTTTCATATATTAATATGAGGATAAATAATTGAAATGGAAGAATCAAAATGATTGAGTAAAGTCATAAAATGTGTATTTTAAAGAAATTTTTTACCACAGAAGTAATGATGTCAATTTATAAATTTTCTCAAATAATTTTAAAGATTTTCTTTGTCACAAAATTAATAATGTCAGTTCATAATTTTATCATACGAATTAATTACATGGTAAGTTTTTTTATACGAAACTAAGAATATAAATTTATCGGGTTTCATATATGAATTTTTAGATTTATACCAGTTTTATTTTATTTTAATTAAAATATTATAATTTAATTAAAAAAAAGATAATAATAGTTAGAGACTATATCTTAATTAAAAGAGAATCATTTATTAAAAATAGAGTCTTATTTCTTTATTTAGCTAGGTTCCTTTTGGAGGGAAACTATTAAAAAGTTTTCTTCTCTTAGTAGTAAAGCGGATTGTACATATTACTAGAATACAAAGGGATAACATTGTAGTAACCGTTAACATTATAAACAATTGTATTCTTTCACGTGAACCGGATAAGTGGATAACCCTTATGAGAAACAAACGGCATATTGCTCATCCTTTCAATAACGGATTTTCTAACGTATATCCTAAAAGTACACATTAGTAACATAAATGTAATAAGACATATAAGATATTTTCATTAATTTTGGTAAAAGTGAGTTTATAATTGAATATCTCGCAAATTTTTTCCACATTTAGGTTATTAATGTGTACCCTTAGAAAACACGTTAGAAAAATGGGGCTCTAATAATATCATGATAGTTTGTCTTACCCTATTTAGTTCAACCCAAACAATAAAGAGAATAAATGATTTTTGCTTTCATTTTCTCATATACTCCATATAATTTTTCTAATTCATGTTTCTCCTAGCTATACACAAACCAAATGTCCCTAAATAAATTTCTAGCTTATTAGGCTATATGTATAAGGGTAGATGGGCTTTTCATCATTTAGGTCTTTTGTATATTTAGTATAATATATATATATCATTGACCTCTCAAAGAGAGCGACATATTTTCTCAATACTCGTACATGGTATCAGAGCCAGTTCTCTCATTAAAAAAAATGGTTTATGTTTATTCATCGACCTTTCTAGGTTAGGGTTTCTTTTCTTCATTTAAATGGCAGGCACATCAACCCCCACGCGCACTCAAGTGTCCGGCGCTTCCACTTCCGCTACTGCACCGCCCTTCACTGGTGTTGCGTCGTCGATGCCCCTACCCTCGGCATCGTCCTGGTCTGGTGCGACGAGTCTCTCTACCCAGCCTTCCATCTCTAACGAGATGTTTGGATCGCTGAATTTTGGCTCTCCTCGCTCTGCCGCCATGGCTAGTCCACTTAGCCAAGGATCATTCTCGCGCTTTCAGCCGCGTTATCCACCTGGGTTTTCGGTTACCAATCTGCAATCCTCGCCTATGGTTTCCTCCTTTGTGATGCCTCAGCATCCTCTGCCGTTGTCTCCTCAGCCATTATCTGCACCAAATCCCACTAATCCGGTAACGGTTCAGTTGGCTTCTCCGGAAGACTATTTGTCTTGGAAAACTCAGGTGACTAGTCTTCTTCTCTCCCATCAGTTATTCGGTATGGTTGATGGTTCGGTAACGATTCCTCATCCGACACTTATTGAGTTAAAGTTTGTGCCTTTAGTTTAATCTTCATTGTCTCTTGAATTAAATTGTCTTTCCTTATAATTTAAGTTGGATTGTTGCATGATTAGTAATAGAATTTGTACTTCCATCATGATTATGCATAAAGATACCATCTTTGTTGTTTCTATTGCTCTTAGCACCATGATTAGTGAGTAGTCTTCTACTAGGACTCGGTTTGACCCGACATGAGTAATTTCACTAATTGATTCTCATAAAGGCTAATTTGTTGGGGGAAATTGGTGAGGGTAGCTTAAAGGAATGACTTGACTTATGGACCGATTTTGGGTAGTGTCGATTTGTAACCCTTGTCCACCAACGAGAGTTGGTTAGGTTGTGAATAGGATACCCGGAAATTTGTCTTACAACTAACCTAGGTTGAGACCGAAAGGGAGAACCAAGGGAGGGTACCTCTAGGCTAGCGTTTGAAATCGACCTCCGAGAGGAGGAGTGGGATGACCCGGAATACGATGGGGGCTTAATGACCTTGACCAAGTCCTTGACCACCTTGGAAATATGCATGTTTTTGGGGTTGTTGGGTGTTGAGTTAGGGATTCCGACCTTCGAACCCGAGAGGGAGGTTGGTGGGTAGTGCTAGTGTCCTACTTCGAACCCGAGAGGGGGGTCTTAGGCGAATTAGAGCCATCTCCTCCTTGCCCGTTTACCTAAACGATTAGCCTAGGGAATTAGTATGTGGAATTACGAATTGTTGTGGGAGAACCGAGTTCTAGGCCTTTTAATTATTTGAATTACAACTTAGTCCTTCTTGCTCATTTTACATTCTCTAGTTAAATTGTATTTCATTTTGTTTAGTCTAGTTTTTAGATATTTACACTCATCCTTTTATTGTCGACTTAGCTAAGCTTAAGGATTAGAACGATTAATACTCTCCCTAGCTCCTCGTGGGATCGATTCTCAATAGTGTACAACGACAATCGTGCACTTGCGAGGTATTATTTGATAACCATCAAATTTTTGGCGCCGTTGCCGGGGAGCAAAGGCTAGATATTAATTGTTTTTGTGCTAGTTTAGTCTAAGTCATTGTTGTGTTTGCACATCTTGGTGTGCCTTTTGTCTTTTTAACTCTCTCCTTTAAGTGTATAAGCTGTTTGCATGAGAAGATTGAGTTTGAAATAAACAAGTCCATGAAGTTTCCCTCTATGAGTGACTCTTGTTATAGAGTGCATGTGTTGGAGGGGTTGATATGAAAGAAGATTTGAATGAAGATGGTTTGAGGAAAAGTGAGTTTGAACCTCAAATTATGAAGGAAATTGAATTGTATTTGAACTCCCCAAAATCATTACTTGATGTTAGGTCTTGGTTGGATGACTCTTCAAATGATTCTTGGGAAGCTCAAGTTTATGCCTTAGAGATGACTCTTAATGGAGGTGGAATGGAGTATACTAAGAGTTGTGAGGAAGATAAACTTAGCATTTCCATATGGGACACTTATGAAGACTCCTTGCAAAATGATAAGTGTGGAGAGGGAAGTTATGAAGAGCTCGGTGCCCCTATTTGGAATGTTTATGATAATGAGGATGACTCCCAAATACAACCTCCATACAAAATCTTTGAAGAAGAAGAAGTGCTTGTCCATGACAAGTGTGGGGAAGAAGGAAAAAGTTGGGAAATGGAGGTTGATGAATTCGAACTTGCTATATTGGGAGAGTTGAGGAGTCATGAGAAAAACTACGACATTTGTAGTTTTGACTCTAGCTTGGAGGAAATTGAAGCTCTCATATTTGGTAGTGATTCGGTTCAATTGAAGAGTCAAAAGAAATTGGATAAAAATGATAATGTTATGAACCTCAATGTTGAGAGGTTGACTCCTCCACCTCTTATTCTTCACCACTCTCCTTGTCTTGATTTGCATGAGGAGGTTTCCTCATTCTATGAGGTCTATGAGATTCCGTCTCTCTCTCCTTCTAGCCACTACATTGAAATTGAGGATCCTATACACCAAGAGGATCCTAGAAACAATACCGAGAGGAGCAAGAGGAAGAATGGGAGGAAGCGTTGGAAGAGAGGCCGGGTGCGGTTTGCTATAGCTTGGCACTCCTTGTTTCTAGTTGAAGGTTTTGATAGAGCATTTGACCGTCTTCTCCGTGCCTTGAGTGACATGGATCATGTTAAGTGGAGATTCAAGCAAGACAATTTTGCATAAGAGGTTTGGTGGAGTCCCTCAATAACCACTAAATTGTATTTATTCTCTTCCCTTACTTATACTTTACTTGCATTTTAATTTCATTATATAAAAATCATAAAAATTTGAAAAATTTGAAAAATCTCAAAAATATGTTATTTATTTTATTGCACCTTTCTTTCAAAAAATTCAAAAATTCCAAAAAATGAATATTTCAAAAATACAAAAACATGTTCTTAATTTGAAAAATTTGAAAAACACAAAAATATGTTCTTTAATTTTCCATTCTCTCCCTATACTTTGTTCCATTGAGGACAATGTAAATTTCAAGTGTGGGGAGGGAAATATCCACTTTGTGCATATTGTTTATAATTGTATATATTTGCTTGTTAATTTGAGAAAAATACAAAATGCCTAAAAATTGAAAAAATTGAAAAATTTCAAAAAATTTGCATTGTTTATATTATATTATATATATTGCATTTGTCCTAACCTTTTTTATTGACAACACATGAGAGCATCGGAGAAGACATTTGGTAAAATTCTTCCAATCTTTTCTCCTTTATCCTTCCTTTTCTTTTTGTATATAAGCATGGAGGAGGACGGGATATGTGATGTGGGTGTTCCTTTTGGGAACCGTTTTGGATACGCGTGTGTTGTTGGTGTGTTGTTAGGACTAGAACTTGTGTGCATTTAGACTAGAAATGTATATATGTGTTCACTCTTGCATTCACGTAGCTTGTTCATATGTGTAGTTTGCATCCATACACGTTGCATTTTGTCTGTAAAAATTTGCATAGCGAGTCTAAAAGTGGAGGGCATATGTTGCCAATGATGATAATTTGTTTTGTCCGTGTCATTTCCCTTTTTGATAGCTCGTACCTCTTGATGACACATGTTAGGGTTTTTGCTTGCAAAAACCCGGAAGTCTAGCTTAACAACCAAGTTGCGACCACCATGTGAGACCGTATTGGACCCGAGACTTGACCTAAGTCTGACATAGCTACTAAAATGTGAGGATAGAGCCTCCTTATGGCCGGTCCATCAAACCGGTCCCGTTTAGGTCATGAGAGTAGTTCTCCTTACGTGGTATGTCATGTCAAAACGCATAAGTATGGTGCTCATTCCTTACCGTAGAAGTGTCGGTGTGCATATTGAGACAATTTTGTTCAAATAAAGTAACCTCACAATAGCCATATAAGCTTTTGTTCTACCCTTGAGTCAATTGTTTCCTTTTGTTAACCCATTTTGAGTCTAAGCCTTATCATTTCTATTGCCAACAAAATAACTACATCCCATAAACAACTCACCTTGGTTGAGTAGTTCGTCATTGTGGTTCTCTTGTGGAGTATATTTGGGTTGAAATTTTGACTCACCTTGAGGTGTATGATATTAATGCCACATGAGTGAAATGCAACTTTGGCTACTTTTGTTTAATAAGAGGTGAACAAGTCGTGAAAGATGCAAGAAAGAAAATCAAATAGAAAAGGAAAAAAATGAAGAAGAAAAAAAAACAAATAGAAAAAGAGAAAAAATGAAATGAAAAAGGAAAAAAAAAAAGAATGTACATTTTTGTGTTTAATAAAGGGTTGGTAATTTGCAAATTGAGTTTGTTTTGAAGAAATATTGAATGATTTTTGGAGATGGCAATCTTGCAATATTTTGTGGAGGAATTCATTTGCATTGGTTAAGTTTAGTGAATTGGTTAGATGTGGCGACTACTCGATCTTTAGCCCCACATTTCATAAAACGGTGCTTGCACCGATCCCTTTTCACCTAACCCTAGCCCCATTACAACCCGATTGTCTCTTGCATGTGCATCATTTGACATTTCTCTTGCGGATATTGGATATAGTACCATACTAGATTGCGGGCATGCTTCGCAAGTCGAGTTAGGAGAGTGATTTTGGTTACTTTTTGTCACAAAAAATCACCCCGTTCTTTCATTTGAGTGACTAGTGAAACCCGTGAGAGTCGGGCTTTGGTCTCCTTTTGGTCAAAGGTTTGGTATTGACTCGAATCTTGTGTGTGTCGTGTCAATCTTGGGAGTATAGCGAAGTACTTCCCCTTTCCCGCCTAGAATTTGTTTCTTAGGCACCCCGTGTTGTCAATGTTGGCTACTTGAGCTAGAATTAGGGGATATACACTTTGGTAAGACCCGGAGACGACACCCTCTACTAATGACTCTCTCTATTTAATTTCACAAATTGTTTAATAGGACGGTCTTTTAACATAAGACCAGTCCATTATAAGAAAAAAGCCCAAATCATACCAAAAACTAACACATAACTACCAGGAAAATAAAAGAAACCTTAACTAGCTCATGCCTTCACTCATCGCATCTCCCTTTCTGGCTTCCACAAGTATCAACCAGTCAACCATTAAAAGCCATTGATGGCCCTCTACTCCAACCTCTTAGATTTACCGACTACAATCATCCTCAAATATTTATCTCGCGCTGATGAATTTGTTAATCAAACATTTGGTTTTCAAACTTAAGTTGCTAGTTATTAATTTAAAAACCATATATGCTTGAACTAAGCAATATTCTAAACTTGAAGTTTTCAAGCTAAGATGGTGAGTTTTAAAATTAAGTTTTTTAGAAGTTTAATTATGCATATAGTCAGTTAAAATTGTGAGTTAATTATGTAATTATGTAAATATTTCAACTTAATTTGAAACCCATCGTTTTCAACTTTAAATTGGAAGTTTTCAATATAAAACATAAATATTTAACTTAAAACAATTAATTAAAATTTAGAAGTATTGAGTTTTAGTTTTAAAATCCGAAACTTTGAAATCAAGTTTGAAACCTGGGTAGTTGGCAATCTTGGACATCAATCTTCATCTTTAGTTTTAATAAAAATGGTGAAAGGAAAGAGTTGAACAATGGTGATGAAAAAGACAATTATGTCATCATAACGGTTGATGAAGAGATGGATTGTAGAGGCGGCAGGGTAGGTGGCAATGATGAGAATGCAGATTGTAGAGGCGGCGGAGGAGCTGGTGGCGATATGGTTGTGGGGTGGTTGTGAGGACCGGCGGAGGGTGTATATGGCACTATGGCAGTAATAAAGTAAGAGAGGACGGTATTTTGCTTTGGAATCCGTATTTACCTTACCTTCCTTTTGTTGGGCCTTCTCTTCTATTGGACTCGTCTTATGCTATAGGACGGTCCTATGGGAGAGTTGCTGATTTAATTTTTGAAAGAAAAAAACGACCGCTTAGATGAGGAAAGCAGTTTGACTTTTTGTAGATGCATCCATTGCTTATTTGTGTGCTTAATGTTGGATGTATCGCAATTTTCCGCAAGCCCCCACTTGCCTTGCATCGGAATGCATACCTCATTGTGTTTTGGTGTGAGTTGAAGGGACGGAGAAGGCCCGTTAATTGCCTCTCATCGGATATTATTAGTTTAGCTAGTCTTTTATATTAAGGGTCTCGGTTTAGTTTAAATGAGCTTACTCGAGGACGAGTAAGGTTTAAGTGTGGGGAGATTTGATGAGTCGTATTTTGGTTACTTTTTTACCCGCATTTATACCTTATTCCGACTCGATTTTGCGTGCTTGATTGTTTAATTAGCTCATTTATTTACTAATTTATAATAATTAGTCGTATTAGTTATATTTAATAATTAGTCGGTTTTATATAATATTAGTATTATTGGTATTACTTTATTATTAGTATATTAATTTATTATTAGTATATTAATTTAATGTGTAGGTGAAACGGGAAAGCAAGGCGGGATAGTGAGACGGGAATTGAAAAGCAAAGCGGGTTGAGACGGATTTTATTATAATAAAAAAATGCACAAGCCAAGCATCCAAAACCAAGTCAACATTTGACTTTACCAAAGTCAAACCCATCACCATTAACCAGCTTCATCCATTTCATTCAATCAACTTACCATGTTCATCAGCTTCATCGTCCTCATTCATCCCTGTTTTTTTCCTCCATTCACATTCCGTCATACACCCACCATCATGCTCATCATTCACGCCATTAACCACCCTCACCATCATCGTCCTCAATTCAATCTCCATGAAACCCAACTGAGCTCAGTCCTTCACCATCCGCACAACCACCATTAACACCATTCATCTCCATTAATCAACAACACCTCCATAATCCACCATCAGAACCCAACATTCAGGTCAGCCATCGCCGTCATTTGTCTCTGATCTCCCGAATCCATAGCCGACAACAACCACCAGCAATTCTCTCCAATTCTGATCAATTCACAATCTGCATCCATACCAACACCGTGCTACTGCTCCTCTACCCCGCACCATCCTCGACACCAAAGACAAACAGCAAAACCACCACATTTCACCTTCATCATCAACCTGCAACAACCAATGCAGCTGCATACCATGGCTTCAACACCATCCTGCATCAACATCACCAATCAGCGGGTATAATCATCAACAGGACAACATCCATCAACCCCATTTGCGACAACAAGCAGGCAGCAGCAGCAGCGATAACAAACAATCCCGCATCTCCATTATCATAACAAACGAACTCCCAGACGGTCCCTCACCGGCCACCGGCAGCCCGGCTCTCAACTCGCACAAATAACAATTGCATCCCCAGCCGGATCACCGACTGTCGACACCCCCACCGGCTGGGAGAACCTTTAAATTCATTGAAGTTTCCAGGGGATTCCCAGACGGTCACTTGACCGGTGGCCGGTGGGCCGGCTCTCAACCCCTCTTTGCGTGTTTCCTTCTTTTCATTTCCCTTTTTGTCCTTTTTGTTGCTGTTTTGTCGATTGATTCCCCCTTCCCCCTTTATTATTGAGTCGTGTGTTTGATAATTATTATTAATATTATTATTAATTATTATTATTAGAATTATTATTAGACCCCACTAGTATAAAAGACACATTAGTACACATTAGTTTAAGAAGAACACATTACACACTCACACCATCAGTTAGACTACCCTAGAATTAGACTCTCTCAATTAGATTAGAAATAAAACTAGTTCATCTTATTCTCTTATTATTGTAAGACAAAAACATCTCCAATTAATTTTCCCTTTAATCAAATTTGTAATCTTTACTAAATATTAGTGTAATTGTTCTCTAGCCAATCCAAGTTCTTCTCTTTTCATCAGTTTACAATTAGTAATTTTGGGTTGTATTTGGAGAATTGAAGAATCCTTCCATATTTCAATCCAAGTTCCTTTCTTTGCTATTGAGTTGGTATAATTTCTCTTCCTAATTTCATTTGTTTACATTTGCTTTTCTTTCAAGTTTTATCTTAATTGTTTATGTTAGAAAACCATACCTTTGTTGTTAGATTGTTGTTATTTTCTCTCTTGTTCATCTTTTCTCTACTCACCATTGTTGTTTACAAGATTGAATCTTTGAATTTCTCATGTTAAAGATTGAGTCTTTGAGTTTATTGAGTTAAAGTTTGTGCCTTTAGTTTAATTTTCATTGTCTCTTGAATTAAATTGTCTTTCCTTATAATTTAAGTTGGATTGTTGCATGATTAGTAATAGAATTTGTACTTCCATCATGATTATGCATAAAGATACCATCTTTTTGTTTCTATTGCTCTTAGCACCATGATTAGTGAGTAGTCTTCTACTAGGACTCGGTTTGACCCGACATGAGTAATTTCACTAATTGATTCTCATAAAGGCTAATTTGTTGGGGGAAATTGGTGAGGGTAGCTTAGAGGAATGACTTGACTTATGGACCGATATTGGGTAGTGTCGATTTGTAACCCTTGTCCACCAACGAGAGTTGGTTAGGTTGTGAATAGGATACCCGGAAATTTGTCTTACAACTAACCTAGGTTGAGACCGAAATGGAGAACCAAGGGAGGGTACCTCTAGGCTAGCGTTTGAAATCGACCTTCGAGAGGAGGAGTGGGATGACCCGGAATACGATGGGGGCTTAATGACCTTGACCAAGTCCTTGACCACCTTGGAAATATGCATGTTTTTGGGGTTGTTGGGTGTTGAGTTAGGGATTCCGACCTTCGAACCCGAGAGGGGGGTTGGTGGGTAGTGCTAGTGTCCTACTTCGAACCCGAGAGGGGGGGTCTTAGGCGAATTAGAGCCATCTCCTCCTTGCCCGTTTACCTAAACGATTAGCCTAGGGAATTAGTATGTGGAATTACGAATTGTTGTGGGAGAACCGAGTTCTAGGCCTTTTGATTATTTGAATTACAACTTAGTCCTTCTTGCTCATTTTACATTCTCTAGTTAAATTGTATTTCATTTTGTTTAGTCTAGTTTTTAGATATTTACACTCATCCTTTTATTGTCGACTTAGCTAAGCTTAAGGATTAGAACGATTAATACTCTCCCTAGCTCCTCGTGGGATCGATTCTCAATAGTGTACAACGACAATCGTGCACTTGCGAGGTATTATTTGATAACCATCAAGTTTTTGGCGCCGTTGCCGGGGAGTAAAGGCTAGATATTAATGGTTTTTGTTCTAGTTTAGTCTAAGTCATTGTTGTGTTTGCACATCTTGGTGTGCCTTTTGTCTTTTTAACTCTCTCCTTTAAGTGTATAAGCTGTTTGCATGAGAAGATTGAGTTTGAAATAAACAAGTCCATGAAGTTTCCCTCTATGAGTGACTCTTGTTATAGAGTGCATGTGTTGGAGGGGTTGATATGAAAGAAGATTTGAATGAAGATGGTTTGAGGAAAAGTGAGTTTGAACCTCAAATTATGAAGGAAATTGAATTGTATTTGAACTCCCCAAAATCATTACTTGATGTTAGGTCTTGGTTGGATGACTCTTCAAATGATTCTTGGGAAGCTCAAGTTGATGCCGTAGAGATGACTCTTAATGGAGGTGGAATGGAGTATACTAAGAGTTGTGAGGAAGATAAACTTGGCCTTTCCATATGGGACACTTATGAAGACTCCTTGCAAAATGATAAGTGTGGAGAGGGAAGTTATGAAGAGCTCGGTGCCCCTATTTGGAATGTTTATGATAATGAGGATGACTCCCAAATACCACCTCTATACAAAATCTTTGAAGAAGAAGAAGTGCTTGTCCATGACAAGTGTGGGGAAGAAGGAAAAAGTTGGGAAATGGAGGTTGATGAATTCGAACTTGCCATATTGGGAGAGTTGAGGAGTCATGAGAAAAACTACGACATTTGTAGTTTTGACTCTAGCTTGGAGGAAATTGAAGCTCTCATATTTGGTAGTGATTCGGTTCAATTGAAGAGTCAAAAGAAATTGGATAAAAATGATAATGTTATACTTTATTTGGCCTTGACAGAGACACTGACTATGCACATCTGGTTACTACGTTACTCTACTCACCAATTTCTTTAACCTTTGATTAATTACGACCTAAGTTGCTTCTTCAAGAGCAACGTGTGAAATACCACAAGAGTTTGGACGAGTCTTCTACAGCTCATCATGCCTTAGTTGCTCATTCTACTCCTTCGGCATCATCTGCTACGGCTTCCGGTAAGACTCAAGGGAATGGTAAGAATAATGGTCGTAATAATCGTCGTAAAGGTAAAAATAATGGTGGTCGCGGATATAATCAAGGGTCTAGTGGCGGGAGTCCGTCTCAACATGGTTCGGGTGGTATGTCTAACAACAGGGGTCATGGAAATGGTATGTATGAGTAATTCAGAGTTGTCATTTTTAAATATTTCTTGTGCCAATTCTATTACTAATAAGTCTTTTTCAGCAGGAAATAATTTGTCTAGTGGCAATGTAGGCTCTACTCCCACTTCCAATACTTGTGGTTTGTGTTGGTATCCAGGTCATCAAGCTGCTTATTGTCCTCATAGGTTCAATCCCAACTTTGTACCTTCTAATCCAAACAATATCACTCATGCTTTGTCTGCTCTGTCTGTTGGTGGTGAAACCAACGACAATGTTTGTTATCTGGATTCTGCAGCTGCTTCTCACATGTGTAGATACCTCATTTCTGCACCTCTCGCAAACCACCCGGTGATGATTGGGCCGCATGTTTGCTACGCGGAACGATTTGTGACAGTTCATAAGTTTATCGTCAAGTGATTGCTCAAATACTAATGTCTACCTCTTAGTTGTCATCTACGTACCGATACGGTCGTTTTGACAGTAATTAGAGTACATTTGGAGTCCGGGCCTAAAACCGTCTTCATTTTCTGATAACCGCAAAATCCCGAGTCAGAATGTTCTGGAATGTTCCGGATATTTCTATTCCATATTTCACAATCTTTTTATCCTTTGGTAAACAATTTCCCGTAATATTCACATAAGATATTAAGGAAAACCAAATTATTCCGTCCTACCATAACTTAAACACGGAAATCTTTCTTCCGCAGGAGGAAACCACTGGGAATAGACGCAGCAGTGTCTGCGCCTCTTCCAAGAGACGCAGTGACTGCTGCACCTCTTCCCAGGTCCTTTTCTGCGTATTTTTCGTATCTTTTTCATATCTTTCGAGATTCACTTCCAAAGTCTGTCCGAAACCCTAATTCCTTCACGTGATTAGTATAAATAGGAGCCTTCGCTCCTCATATTTCTCACGCGAGTGTCCGCCCTTCTCTTCTCCCTTTGCATTCTAGACCTTTGTTCTTACTTTTTGGCATCTACGTGCTTGAACATTCGACCACGTAAGCTCGGATCCTTCTGAGTACCAGCCTCGTTTGCATGACCGACCAATTTGACCAACTCCACATTAATCAACATAATTAATCTAATCGTTTTCCTCTTACGAGGGCACTTTCTTTACATTCGCGTCGAGCATCACTAATCGATATCTTAGTCCATCTCGTTTCGTCAAACATGTATGTCTGAGGGTGTAAATCCTTCTTTTATTTATTGTTATTTACTTTTTGTATCATTAATGTAAGGTTTATGTCGAAAATACCAATTAAAACTGATTTCTAAAACCGTGCTTTAAAACCTCTTTTTTACGGATTTTAAGATGACTGCCGAGAAAGGACGCAGCAATCGCTGCGCCTCTTGAAGGAGCGCAGATTCGCCGCGCCTCTTCGTGAGGCCGCCGCAGATTCTCGCTTCCTTTCTTCTTCCTTCGTCCTCTGTAATTCGTTCGTGTTTATCTGTTTTCGTTTGTTTTCTTTAATTCTTCGATACAATCGTCTAATAATCACATGTATATTATTGTTCATTCATTCACATGTTTAATTCGTCATTAAATCCGACTTAAATCCCTTATAATCTCATATTTGCGGGTTTTCGTCACCAAATTCAATCCGGGTTGTAGGAATTCAATTCGTTCATATTGAGTTTCTGTAATTCACTTCTTTGGTATATTTCCGTCTGTCTTTTGTTATATTCATCGCACGTTCATCATTAACTCATCATTAATCCGTCATGTTTAACCTATTTAGTTCACCTATGTCGCTAATCAATCTTTCGTTCATGTAATTAATTCATCTTAATTCCGTCTCATCCATGTTTTATTGCTTTTATGACCTATTCACATGTAATAATGTATTAAATCACTTTCATCCGAGTTAAATATCATAATCAATCATTAAATTCACCAATTAATATTAACGATTTGCGGTTAAAACTAGCCTTAACTCACCCTTGGAACAAACGCAAAGAATCGCTACGCACTCTTCCAAAGGGCGCATCTCTGCTACTGTTCCAGGATGATTTCTTTCTCTGAACTCCGTTGTTGCTTGACCTAGTTTAATTAGCATACGTATAATTAACTATTATCCGTATTATCACCTTCTGTTTTGTTCGTTAATTCATTCTTTTATTCGTTTTTCCAAATTATCCGTTTTGAAGGTATTTTCGACATAAATCGCCTAATTCATTGTAATTATTGTAATTTTCTTTATTGTAATTTTATTTATCGCATTTGTATGATTCATTTGTATGTTCTCACATGTAATTGAACATTAAATCCTACTTCGACATTAATTGTTTGCTAATTACGTGTTTACCGACTTAGCCTAATTCTCACATGTTAGGATTAAAACTTGGATGTTGCATTGCATGCATATAATCGACGATATATCGAGTATAAATGATGTCCCTAATCATTAGTAGAGGCCGCTATCGAGGCGGGCGGGATTAGGTGTTCGATCAAAAGAGCTTCCTAATACGTATCCTCACCCCTTACTCCAGATCTCTGTGAACACCCGTGTTCATTGGCATCCACGAGAGTCATTCTAGATATAGAATGCTAAGGGTAACGATTGCTTAGTGTTCATGTCACTACTTTGTGTCTTGACATGGCACGAGGTATTCGAACGGTTCCAATTTCTCATAAAAATTGGTGGCGACTCCAACAAAAATGCAAACGCTTGTTCTCTTCCTCCCAAGCACCCCCGTGGGCCCCCATTTGTCCACGGTTTGGCGACTCACTGGGATAATACACTTACGTGTAGCCAAGGGTGAAACTTGAACAAGGTTAGGGAATAATTTGTACAAGACAATTGTCGGTTTTCATAACTCGGTCTTCCTAGACCGTTTCATTCGGTCTTCCTAGGCCCAACCCAACCCATTCGACCAATCGTCCCGTCTAAACGGTCCTAATTCTTATTTGGGCCTAAGGATGGATAGCGATTGACGTCATCCATACCATGATGCTTACTCTTGTTTGTATCAAGGACCTTCACTACTTGAGGAAATGGACTAGGAATCGGCCTTACTCTTGTTTGGTACGAGCCTCTCCACAGACTTCGGGTTTGATGGTTCGGTATGGCAACCCACCCTTTAAACCAAAACCCTTTTAAATGCACTCAGCATCCCGTTATAATGCTTGTATAAATGTTTGTACCTTACGTGATCACCATTTCTAAACAAAACCATGACGATTTTTGTAAAAATCAAAATCCTTCTTTTAATCAAAATTTCGAAAAAGGCCATTTGATTAGCGCAAAACCCAGTCGAAACTCTGTCCATTTGTCGAGTCAAAATCCGGGTCACAAGCCCATTTCAAAACCTCACTTCGAGTCCACTCCTACAACTACACTATAGTTGACTAGGATACACATTTTCAAAATTTTCGTCCTTTCTTCAAAGCTCACTCAACACAAGTGGCACACACCCACTTTACGAGTCAAAACATTTCCTCTTTTAGCAAGTGTGTTAGATTAGTCGATCGTGTTTTGATTCGTTATCGATCTCTTACCCAGTTTTCAAGATGCCTGGATCCAGCGAAACAAACCTCCACCAACTTCAAGATGGTAATGATCGAATCCTAGCCGCGCTAGCCCAAATCCAAGTTACCCAAGACAAAGTCCATGATCGCCTTGAGATCATAGTACCTTAAAGGGGATGACATTTATAGGGAGAATAACCGCAAGTATGAGGCCGTCAATTCTAAATTGCCAACCAACTTCAATATGACGGATATCCCTAAATTCAAGGGGCACGAGAACCCTTTGAACCACATCTGTGCCTTCAAGGATTACATGTCTATCAAAGGCATCAAACCCGAGATGTTCTTAAGGATCTTTCCTTCATCTCTTGACACTATCCCGAAGCAATGGTTCTACTCCTTAGAACACAAGAAGGTTGCTACTTGGGAAGATGCCGTAATCGAGTTTGCTAAGCAATATGCGGATAATGCCGAGATCCAAGTTAACATGCGCACTCTAGAGGTTCTTACCCAAAATGACAAAGAAGGATTCACCGACTTCCTAAGTAGGTGGAGGAAGACTAGTACCCAACTAGTTGAACGCCCGAATGAAGCTACCCTTGTGGAAACGTTTGTGGACAATCTCAAACCAATTTATGCCAACCATTTGAGATACCAAAATATCAAAACTTTCAAGGACTTAACCGTACTAGGGACAAGGATTGAAGATGACATCCGTAAAGGGCTCTTGTCCAAAACGGTAGGTCGAGGATATCAAGGCTCAACAAGTCGTTCATACGGCTCCACTAGCAAGACCGATGAAGTTAACCTTCTCGAGCCGTCCAACAAAAGTACCCCACCAAGGAAATTCACAAATCTTGGGGATACTTACTCCAACGCTCTAAAAAGGTTAATGAAGCAAGGCAAACTTCAACCCATTGGACCTACTCCAGAACCCGAAAGGAAATCCAAATTCTGGGACGAGAACTCGTACTGTGAATACCATAGGGGCAAGGGGCACGACACAGAAAAATGCTACAAGTTGAAAAATGTGCTTCAAGACATGATTGAAGATGGTCGACTACCAATACCGCCGGGAGGCAAACCCAACAACACTCAGAATCCTCTTGGAGTTCTAGCGATTACAAGTGACAAATCTACCTTAGATTGTTCACACCTCATTTCTCCAATTGAAGACGAAATCCATGCAATCGAAAATGAAGGGCTCTACTCTACTATCTCCCCTACCATTTCTGACTTCATCACATGGGCAAGGAGTGTGGATAGACAAGTTTGGGAATTGGAAAACGTGGTGACAACTTTACGTGATCCCAACGCAACACCCAAGGAGCATATGCCACTAATCTTCTCTCAAAACGCTACTATGCAAGAAATAGTCACCGTGGTTGATAAACTAGTCGACCAAATCATACGACTAGAAGATGAAATCATGAGAATGAGGGAACTAGCTACAATCAATGGAGTTTGGGCCGACGACGATGAGGACGAGTACCTCATCGAGAACTCCCTAGTCAAAGAAATAGTCCAAAATGGTGAAGACCAAGATGTGGACCACCTAACTCGTTCGGGACGTCCATACCAAAACACTACTCAAAATGGTACAACCAACGTTATCACACCAAATGACAACGAAGATAACTCCACTGACCATTTGCTCAAGCAATTACAGAAGACAAAGGCTGATCTTTCAGTCTGGCAATTAATAGCGAGCTCATTCCCACATCGCCAAGCTTTACTGCAAGCTTTGGCCCAACTAAATGTAGCACATAACTCGACACCCGAAGATGTAGTCAACTTGGTCCTCCAAGAATCACCAAAGCTAAGTAATCCTATTACTTTCTCGACATTTAAGATTTGCCACCTTTTGGCGCTAGTCACAATCTAGCTCTTTACATCACTGTAATTTGTCTAAAGAAGAATGTCCCAATGACCTTGGTAGATGATGGCTCCGCGGTCAACGTCATACCCCTCAAAACAGCAGACAAATTAGGCATAAAAGAGTCGGATTGGACCCCTACCAATCAAGGTGTGCGTGCTTATGATGGTACACGACGAAAGGTGGTAGGACTTGTTAACCTAATCATAGCCACAGGGCCAATTGAGCGAAAGGTTAACTTCCAAATAGTGGACATTGAAGCTTCCTTCAACATACTTCTGGGAAGACCTTGGATTCACGCTTCCAAAGCGGTAACATCCACCCTTCATCAAAAGATCAAGATCCCACTAAATGGCAAAGTGGTGACGATCACTTCGTCACCCATCAAAGCAATAATCGAAAAGAAGTCGAACAATCAAGTCCTTGCGGATCCCGTATACGAACTTGGGGGCTTCCAAAGCATAAGTGTCATAGAAAGCGAATTGGCACCCTTATACTATGATCCCTACTCCATCTTAGTGGTCAACCACATACTCAAAACCCAGGGATACTTCTCTGGAATGCCTTTGAACCCTACTCGAAGAAACACCTTCGCACCATACAAGGAAGGAAACTCAAAGAGGATACCCCTTGGACTAGGGTACAAACCCACTAAAGAAGAGGTTCTCGAGATGCTCGCTCAAGTCCAAAACCGTAAGCATGTAGGAGTCCAAATGCGACCCTATCTCCCTACCCTAAATGGGTACTTTGTTGAAGAATAAAGTCTAGAACTCTTTCACGGATTTCCCGAGCCTTGGCATTATCTCGAGAGGAAGCTAGCCGGAATCGAGATCTTTCACGATTGCTACTTAATCCCTCCAGAAACGGTTCCTACCGTCAAAACCCGTCAAGCACCTTGCTTAGACGAACAAGCTGTTAGTCTATTGTTCGGAGAAAATCGATTTGTTAGGGCCGCGCAGGATGAGATCATTACCATGATACTTCAAGATAATCGCTTCAACCCCACCGCGTTAATCACAGAAACCAACGCAAGTCAGCAGAAAGGATGGAGAAAATCAATCAAGTGGACCAACAATCAAGGAAGATTCTTCAAGCTCACCACTGGAGAAGGAGAAATGTTCAAAGGAGAACCAGAAGACGATGAGTTCGAGTCGGAGTCGGAGTCAGAGTCGGAGTCTAGAGAAGTCATTAGGGAGTCTCCTCCTGTCGTCATCCCCATTCCCTCTATTTCTCCTAGCTTAGCCTCGAGTAGTCACAGTAGTTCGGGAAATGTCCGAACCACTGTCCCTTTACCGCCACTGACCATGGATCAAATGGCTTCTTTGTTTCAACTTTACTCAAACTTTAATATGAATAAATCAGGTTCTGCTTACTCTTTGTGTTATCTTGAGTGCAATTCTATTTACGATGATACTGAGGATGACCAAGACCCAGACTCGATCGAAATACCTCCCTACGTAGCCAAAGAAATACTACAGGAAGGGGAAGGGGGACCAGTAATAGAGTACACCGAACCCATCAATGTAGGAACCGAACTAGAACCCCAAGAACTTAGGATAGGGACTACCTTGAGCTCTACCGAAAGGGACGATTTCATAAACCTCCTAAACGAGTTCAAAGACGTTTTCGCTTGGTCCTACAAAGACATGCCAGGAATCGACAGAGATATCGCCGAATATAGAATCCCGATTAAGCCAGGTTTCAAACCTGTAAAACAGAAGCTTCGACGAATGAGAACGGAATGGGCTCTCAAAATTAAGGAAGAAGTTGACGAGCAATTCAAAGCCGAGTTCATCAAAGTTTCCGAGTATTCTGACTGGGTATCCAACATAGTACTTGTACCCAAAAAGGATGGGAGAATCCGTGTTTGTGTTGATTTTAGGGACTTAAACAAAGCAAGCCCTAAAGATGACTTCCCTCTACCACACATCGACATATTAGTGGACAATACTGCAGACCACGCGTTACTATCCTTCATGGATGGGTATGCGGGTTATAACCAAATTAAGATGGCCATAGAAGACATGCATAAGACCGCCTTTGTCACTCAATGGGGAACCTATTGCTATACGGTCATGCCATTTGGATTGATCAACGCCGGAGCTATATATCAACGCACCGCAACTACACTCTTACATGACATGATGTACAAAGAAGTTGAGGTATACGTAGACGACATGATTGTCAAATCCAAGGATAGAAAAGGGCATATTGCGAACCTTCGCAAATTTTTCGCAAGGCTACGAAAATACAACATGAGGCTCAATCCCCAGAAATGCACATTCGGAGTAACATCTGGCAAACTCCTAGGATACGTCGTTAGCCAACGAGGTATAGAAATAGACCCCTCCAAGATCAAGGCTCTGATCGAAATGCCACAACCTCAAACAGAAAAAGAAGTCAGAGGATTCCTGGGAAAAGTGCAATATATAAGTCGATTCATATCAAAACTCACCATGATTTGCGAGCCTATCTTCAAGAAGCTCAAGAAAACAGACCACACCATGTGGGATGATGATTGTCAAAAGGCATTCGACCGAATCAAAGAGATATTGGCTAAACCACCAGTGCTCATGCCACCTCAACGAGATCAACCTCTTGGTTTATATCTCACAGTAACTGAAACAGCCATGGGTGCCATGTTAGCTCTTCCGAAGTTTGTTCGAAGCTGAACACGAGCAGATTTCTCCCAGGAGTTCCCGACCGTGTCCTGCTGTCTCTCCTCATCATTTTATAATTCTTCAGACACCAAGTTATCTTTAGGCCAAAGAGTTTCGCCGAAGCGTCTGCAGTCCCGTTTCGTCCGGAAGTCTCAGGTATGGTCTCTTCTTATGGCTGGCGAGCCTCCTTACGTAGTCTAATGGACTTTAAACGACCCTCCCCGATAGTCGACAGACTCTAAAATGTTCCCGACGACAGGTCCTTGGCTCAGACCCCTTGAGTCGCCTCGCGTCGCCATAGTCGTCAGGTTGTAATCTTCGATTGACCTGATGGCTATACTTTGACTTTCGCCTTATCCAAGCCTCAGTCAAAGTGGGAGCTCTGTAGATACCTCATTTCTGCACCTTTCGCAAACCACCAGGTGATGATTGGGCCGCATGTTTGCTACGCGGAACGATTTGTGACAGTTCGTAAGTTTATCGTCAAGTGATTGCTCAAATACTAATGTCTACCTCTTAGTTGTCATCTACGTACCGATACGGTCATTTTGACAGTAATTAGAGTACATTTGGAGTCCGGGCCTAAAACCGTCTTCATTTTCTGATAACCGCAAAATCCCGAGTCAGAATGTTCTGGAATGTTCCGGATATTTATATTCCATATTTCACAATCTTTTTATCCTTTGGTAAACAATTTCCCGTAATATTCACAATCTTCCTGGTGTTCCCTCCTTACGAGTTTTCAAAAATTCGTTATGAATTCGTTATTTGTGGGCCCATCCTTGGTGCGCCTCTTCCCCGATGCTATTTTATCCTCTTGGTCCGTTTGACGATTATCTTTCGTTCTGGCCCGCATTTTCCAAGCCAGCAGCAGACTATTGCATATTATTTATTGCTTCCAAGACCCTTGCTTGTCGCAATGAGCATTTATTCCTTCACAGGTGTTTCGACACGCCTTCATTATATTTCCCCAACGAGAGTAAGCGGATAGACTTTCCCTCTCAAGATATAGAGATCAACATCGACCCTTATCTCTTCCGAAGTTTGTTCGAAACTGAACACGAGCAGATTTCTCCCAGCAGTTCCCGCCTGTGTCCTGCTACTCAACATCAGCCCTTATCTCTTCCGAAGTTTGTTCGAAGCTGAACACGAGCAGATTTCTTCCAGCAGTTCCCGACCGTGTCCTGCTATCTTTCCTCATCATTTTATAATTCTTCAGACACCAAGTTATCTTTAGGCCAAAGAGTTTCGCCGAAGCGTCTGCAGTCCCGTTTCGTCCGGAAGTCTCAGGTATGGTCTCTTCTTATGGCTGGCGAGCCTCCTTACGTAGTCTAATGGACTTTAAACGACCCTCCCCGATAGTCGACAGACTCTAAAATGTTCCCGACGACAGGTCCTTGGCTCAGACCCCTTGAGTCGCCTCACGTCGCTATAGTCGTCAGGTTGTAATCTTCGATTAACCTGATGGCTATACTTTTACTTTCGCCTTATCCAAGGCTCATTCAAAGTGAGGGCTCTGTAGATACCTCATTTCTGCACCTCTCGCAAACCACCTTGTGATGATTGGGCCGCATGTTTGCTACGCGGAACGATTTGTGATAGTTCGTAAGTTTATCGTCAAGTGATTGCTCAAATACTAATGTCTACCTCTTAGTTGTCATCTACGTACCGATACGGTCGTTTTGACAGTAATTAGAGTACATTTGGATTCCGGGCCTAAAACCGTCTTCATTTTCTGATAACCGCAAAATCCCGAGTCAGAATGTTCTGGAATGTTCCGGATATTTCTATTTCATATTTCACAATCTTTTTATCCTTTGGTAAACAATTTCCCGTAATATTCACATAAGATATTAAGGAAAACCAAATTATTCCGTCCTACCATAACTTAAACACGGAAATCTTTCTTCCGCAGGAGGAAACCACTCGGGAATAGACGCAGCAGGTGCTTCGCCTCTTCCAAGAGACGCAGTGACTGCTGCGCCTCTTCCCAGGTCCTTTTCTGCGTATTTTTCGTATCTTTTTCATATCTTTCCGAGATTCACTTCCAAAGTCTCTCTGAAACCCTAATTCCTTCACGTGATTAGTATAAATAGGAGCCTTCGCTCCTCATATTTCTCACGCGAGTGTCCGCCCTTCTCTTCTCCCTTTGCATTCTAGACCTTTGTTCTTACTTTTTGGCGTCTACGTGCTTGAACATTCGACCACGTAAGCTCGGATCCTTCTGAGTACCAGCCTCGTTTGCATGACCGACCAATTTGACCAACTCCACATTAATCAACATAATTAATCTAATCGTTTTCCTCTTACGAGGGCACTTTCTTTACATTCACGTCGAGCATCACTAATCGATATCTTAGTCCATCTCGTTTCGTCAAACATGTAAGTCCGAGGGGGTAAATCCTTCTTTTATTTATTGTTATTTACTTTTTGTATCATTAATGTAAGGTTTATGTCGAAAATACCAATTAAAACCGATTTCTAAAACCGTGCTTTAAAACCTCTTTTTTACGGATTTCCAGAAGACAGACCGTCGAGAAAGGACGCAAGAATCGCGCCTCTTCGAAGGAGCGCAGTTTCTGCTGCGCCTCTTCGTGAGGCTGCCGCAGTTCCTGCTTCCTTTCTTCTTCCTTCGTCCTCTGTAATTCGTTCGTGTTTATCTGTTTTCGTTTGTTTTCTTTAATTCTTCGATACAATCGTCTAATAATCACATGTATATTATTGTTCATTCATTCACATGTTTAATTCGTCATTAAATCCGACTTAAATCCCTTATAATCTCATATTTGCGGGTTTTCGTCACCAAATTCAATCCGGGTTGTAGGAATTCAATTCGTTCATATTGAGTTTCTGTAATTCACTTCTTTGGTATATTTCCGTCTGTCTTTTGTTATATTCATCGCATGTTCGTCATTAATTCATCATTAATCCGTCATGTTTAACCTATTTAGTTCACCTATGTCGCTAATCAATCTTTCGTTCATGTAATTAATTCATCTTAATTCCGTCTCATCCATGTTTTATTGCTTTTATGACCTATTCACATGTAATAATGTATTAAATCACTTTCATCCGAGTTAAATATTATAATCAATCATTAAATTCACCAATTAATATTAACGATTTGCAATTCCGGCTTCACAGCCAGAACTCACCCTTGGAACAGACGCAACAACTGTTGCGCCTCTTCCAAAGGGCGCAGTCCTGCTGCGCCTGTTCCAGGATGATTTCTGTCTCTGAACTCCGTTGTTGCTTGACCTAGTTTAATTAGCATACGTATAATTAACTACTATCCGTATTATCACCTTCTGTTTTGTTCGTTAATTCATTCTTTTATTCGTTTTTCCAAATTATCCGTTTTGAAGGTATTTTCGACATAAATCGCCTAATTCATTGTAATTATTGTAATTTTCTTTATTGTAATTTTATTTATCGCATTTGTATGATTCATTTGTATGTTCTCACATGTAATTGAACATTAAATCCTACTTCGACATTAATTGTTTGCTAATTACGTGTTTACCGACTTAGCCTAATTCTCACATGTTAGGATTAAAACTTGGATGTTGCATTGCATGCATATAATCGACGATATATCGAGTATAAATGATGTCCCTAATCATTAGTAGAGGCCGCTATCGAGGCGGGCGGGATTAGGTGTTCGATCAAAAGAGCTTCCTAATACGTACCCTCACCCCTTACTCTAGATCTCTGTGAACACCCGTGTTCATTGGCATCCACGAGAGTCATTCTAGACATAGAATGCTAAGGGTAACGATTGCTTAGTGTTCATGTCACTACTTTGTGTCTTGACATGGCACGAGGTATTCGAACGGTTCCAATTTCCCATAAAAATTGGTGGCGACTCCAACAAAAATGCAAACGCTTGTTCTCTTCCTCCCAAGCGCCCCCGTGGGCCCCCCGCTGTCCACAACATGACTTCTCAGAATGATAATTTTTCTTCACTACAACCTTATACTGGGTCTAGTACAATTGTGGTTGGTGATGGTACCTCTCTCCCTATTAGAAATATTGGTAATTTGACAATAGCTACCAAGATTCGTCCGCTTCATTTGTCATCCGTGTGTCATGTTCCTAAGCTAAAACATAATTTATTGTCATTTCATAAATTGTGTCGTGACAAGAATTGTGTCGTCTGTTTTGATAAATCTTCTATTTGTGTTAAGTACAAGACGATGGGGGCGGTTCTTCTTCAGGGTTTCAGTAAAAATGGTGTTTATCCCATCACACCTCAAATTGTCAGCCCAGAGTCTTAGCATTTCTGCACTAGTAGCTACAAAGGTGTCAGGTGATATTTGGCATGCTCGTCTTGGTCATACCTTTTCTAGAGTGTTGAAAAATTTATGCTCAAATAAATCAATTATTTTTACTTCAAAATTTCAGGATGCTTGTGTTCATTGTAAGTTAGGGAAAGTTCATCGCTTGCCTTTTGACTCACTACTACAATTCACTTGTGTTTTAGACGCTTTGTTGTTGACGCTACCAAAAAGCGTCGAATAGATTAATGGGCCGCGCTTACTTATTATTGGCCCATGACACTATTAAGCGTCAAAACATAAAAACCCAAGGGAAATATAAAGAGGCGCTTATAATCAGTTCATAAGAAAACCTAGCAGTTTCCTCATGCTGTGCCAATATCGCCCTTTTAGCTTCTTATTTCAGATTATTTCAGATCTACGCACCATTCGCACCATATAGATCTATTCATCCACCATATCAACAATGATATAATTCACTAATCTTCTATCTGTGCATTTTCCCTTCTTAACTTGGTATATTGTGTTCCTTTTCTTCAAATTTTCAATTTGTTATTTTCGTAATTTTTTCGTCTCATAGATTATCAATTCTTTATTATCAAACTGGTATTGTTACTCATGAATGTAAGTTTTGGGGCTCTCCTTTTTATGAGTATATATGTGTTCAATGCTTAGAGAATGTCAATCTATGTTTATGAAGGAAAAATTATTTATCTAGGTTCACATAATTATTCTCTAATTATGAAAAAGTAATAGTTATTTTGTTAATCATATGCCCTTGAATTCCAGATCTTTGATCAATATTTCATTGCTTAATTTTGAACTTGATGTCGTTTTGAACTTTTGATGGTTTTAAATTTACTTCAATGGTAAATTAGTTCTAGAAAAAGTGTGTTCATTTTATACACTAGTGTAATTATTTTTTCCTTTTTCTATTGTAAGATGGAGCATACACATTATTTATGTTCAATAATCCATTCCATGATTAGGTCAGTGAACAACGATCCATTTATAACTTTTATGGGTGCAACACTGTTACATCAATTCATTGCTTTGTTATTATTGAAATTTATGTCATCTTGTACCTGTTGGATGTTTCATTTGGCTAGAGATACTTTTTAATTAATCACTCACTAAAATTAAGATTGAAATTTACCATTTTCTCTCTTGACGAAACATGATGTTTTATACAGAATTCAGTTTAGGTATATATGTTCCCTTACTTATTCTAAGTCTAACAATGGTATATGAGTCAACATCAGATGTCTTGAATTGAAATTTGTAGTTGTGTTTAGGTTTTTTGCTTATATCCGCCTTCTTCTTTCAATTGACATAGTAAATGCTTAGTTCTTAGAGGTTCTTAGAATATGTTGATTTATTACTGGTTACTGGCATGTTGGCTTGATTTATAAATCATGTATTCTTTTGCCTGGATAGCTTCATAATACTTTATGCGGCCTACACCTCAACATAGCATTAAGGGTCATGGCTTCTAACAATTATATTTTTTTCATGAACAAATGACTCTCAAGAGCTGTAATGATTTTTGCTCTAATTGGTTCTCAACATTTTCTTGGCTAGATTTTCATTTGCATTGTGAAGAAGTTGGAGTAATGGGAAAACTTAAGGTACGCGTTTCTGATTGAACTAATAAGTTGTTTGTTTGATATATATTATATACGACGGAGTACTTTTAATTTCAAGGTGAAATATTTCACTTTTGTTCATTATATCATAAATTTTGTTGAGTTAATGTAACTTTATACATATATATGCAGGCTAAATATTATATTTGACATGTTGCAAAATTTTGAAGACAGGAGGCACTAATTTTTTTTGGATGATTTAGTGTTTTCGAGTAAGTTTGTGTATATCTTAGCACTTGAAGCACTCTCTTAATTGTAAAGTTCTTTAAGAGGGGTTATTTTCTACAATTGACACCATATCCTCTTTAAGTGAAATTGATGAATTTGTAAAAAGAAATGGTACATATTGATGTCAAGCTTGTTGCGTTATGCTTATGTTGCATGTTCTTAACATATTGGATGTTGATTTAGTGATATCTTGGAATGATATTAGCCATCAGTTACCACTTTGGAGCAACTTATATAGCTATATAATTTTAATTAGTGTGCATTTCGTTAAGAAGGTATCTGGTACTTTTGTTCTTGGTATGCTTCTTTATTAGACTTCTGCCATTAACCTATCAGTAAACAACGGTTGCTTTATATTGTCTTGCTCTAAGTCATACTCATACACATTTTTGGTGGATTTTTGTATGTAGGTTAAAGTTATGACATGATCAGGCATCTTCAGCAAGCATATAAGAGACATTGCATTAATTTACACTCATAGTTGTTATCATACGACTCGCCATACAATAGATGGTGCTGGAGAATGAGAAGATAATGCTGCTTAGTTTTTTTGGTCAGAGTTAGATATATGTGCATTAGCTCAAAGTTGGTGTAATACCCGCCCTTTTAGAGACCAGTTGACCAGCGTTGACCAACCTTGGGAGCAGTAATAGTCCTTAGAAGTGCGCATCAAAGTTATCCTGTGCTTTGAGTTATGGGTGGTACTCGATGGAGTAGAGGCTACTCGATCGAGTAGCTTGGATACTCGATCGAGTAGGGGCCACTCGATCGAGTAAGTGGGTCACTCGATCAAGTAGCGTCTTTTCAGTGAGGGTTTATAATCGTGTTTTGTTAAAACCGCAAATCATTTCCACCTCATTTCTTCAGATCTTTACCTCCTTCCTTTCCCTTCACCATATACCTTCCATGGGAGTCTTTGAAGGTCCTTGTGCCTTAGGAGTGCATAGCTTGAGTCGGGTAGCGGTCCTTTGCCAGGTTTCCTCTTGTAGGTATGTCGTCATCATCATCCGTATATTTATCTTTGCAGTTAGGGTTAGCTTGGTAGTGATAGATGTTTGTATTGTGTATATAGATGTTGCTTGATTGCTGGGTATTGCGTGTATGGGCATGGAATCGTTGCAGTCGCTTAAAGGTAGGTTCGCCTACTCAGTTTCTGTGGATGTTCTAGTGTGTCGGTTGTGGTGTCGTGGTTGTTGTGTTGTTGTTGTGTTTGTGTGGCAGAGTATATGCGGTAATCGGTTAGTGTGTACAGTTTGTTGGTTGTGGTTGTATTGCAGCTGTCTGTGATTGATTGTCTCTGGTTCTCGAGGTGCGTCCTCGGCTGAGTGGAGTCACTTGCGTGAGTGGCTTCACGCCCTAGTTTTGCCCTCCGTGGAACCCGCCACGAGAGGGGATGTGCACATTAATGGGACAGGGTTATCGCTCGGTATGATGAGTGGGGCTTAGGTGGGAACGGCTGCGGTCCCCCACTGGCAGGGCTGGTACAGTGGACAGTCGGTGACGGAGATTGATTGGAGTGGGTGTGATTGTGTGTGATTGGTTGTGTTTATATTGCGTTGACGATTGTTGTGGTTTGTGTTGTGTCTTGCCTCAGTCGCTGACCTTGTGTGGTTGTCTTGTTTGTTTATGTGTTTGTCGTGATCCCTTATGGTGAGCAGTCAGCCTTGGCAGGTGTTGATGTGGTCGATAGCTGGAGTCCTGGCGGGGATGAGTCGTCACGAGTTCTGATAGAGATAGGGTGTAGCGGACGAGTTGTATCTTTATTTTGTTAGTTGGTTGCAACACTTGTAATATAATTATAACTGTTCTTTTATCGACTTTTGATGATTACTTACCTCGGGCAACCGAGATGGTAATGCCTTCATATGCTAAGGAAGGTCTGGTTAAGGCTCCTCGGTATATGGAGGTGTTACAAAGTGGTATCAGAGCCACAATTTTGGAACCTGTAACAAATGAACCTAATGAACGTAGTGAGTCTAATAAAATGAACCTGGTGTATGTGTAATGGGAGCCCCAGCTGATGCTAGATTTTGGATGAGTAGGCGCCCTCATTTTAAAGTCTTGGCCCCATTGTGCTTAAGCCAGTCACTGGGTATGGAATATGGAGTCAGTAAGTATGTACTTAACGTGTATGTTGATTATGTTGGAACTGTCTATGGTTGAGTCCTTGTTGAAGTAATGTAGGCACGGTAGTTGCGTCAGGGACATGAACGATGGAGTTTCGGCAGCGTCAGTGGGTGTGTAGGTGATGATAATGAGGAACTTGGAAGGTTTTATATGATAGAAATACGTGAAAAGTGTAGAAGCGTGTGCTGTAGTATGAAATGTGGTAATGTTGATGTTTGTTTCAGGTTATTAGTGATGGTGATCCTATACGAGTTTATGAGGCTTACAATCGCCAAATAATGATAGCTAAAGAAGTGTTGAGTTATAGTATGAGAAATATCAAAATAGTAGTGGGTATATGCAATGTTTAATGGTTGAAAGTTTTCGCTATGTGGTGATTAATTTGTGTAGCATAATTTGTTTATGTGAAGCTTGAACATGATAGTAATGCACTTGGATGACGTATGGAAAATTTATCGTTAGTTATGTGTTTTGATTAACGTAAGTATAAGTTTGCTAGCAATGTGGTAAGACGAGTTTAGACATGATACAATGACATAATTGCGTATACGGATGACTCGGTAGCAGGTAAACCATGTTGTGTGAAGTTTGTTGTAGCGTAATGTGATATGAATCTTATCTGATGAGACGGTATGATACATTTGAGTGGTAATGGTGATATATGAGAGAGTACGATAACCAGTGACGATCTCCGAACTTGGTTTGGAATCGACACGTGATATTGTTTTGCAGGAATCTTCAGTTAGTTTTGTAATTCTGACCGAGTACTCAACCTTACTTGACCGAGTGCGAGTGCTTACTAGACCGAGTAGACCTCACGCGATCTAGTTAGGAAGCTATGACGTCGGGATGTAGGAATTTTCTGCGGATACTCGACGAAATAGCACCTACTCGATCGAGTACCCCAGGCACTCGATCGAGTAGGCTACAGTACAGAGGCTTTCACGGGTTTCATAAAACCCTTGTTTTTCCTCATTCTTCTTATTCTTTCCTCTTCTCTTGAAACCCTAACCTCCTAAACCTCTCAAAACCCTTAAAACTTGTGTTTGTGGTGAATAATTCGGGCAGTTTTCTTTGCTTTGATTCGTTCTTTCACTTCCTATTTGATAAAGGTATGAATTTCCTTCCTATTTTCATGTTTTCATCACTTAGAACCTATTGGAATGGTAGAATAATCTGAAATTTCGATTCATATGGACGAAAAGTTGCTTGTAATTGTTGTGATATGATCCACATGCTTCCCTTCCATGATTATTGATGTTTATGGTGCTAAAAATAGAATAGAAATTACAAATTTGGGGACGAATTTTTCTAGGGTTTGTGAAATCAAATTGATTTTTGGGTGTTCTCTACATGTTGGATGATAAAATTGAGTAGTATATGTTGCATATATCATGTTGGAAGTTGGATTTTGTGATTTTCACCTTAAAATTTGCCTTAAAACTCCGTCTTAAAAGTGCCCCAAATTGAAATTCGTTTTCTATAATTGAGATTTTGTGTTGAATATGAATACATGTGTAAGAATTAAACCTTTGATATAGTAGTGGTGATGTCAATTCTTGCTAAATATGTCAAAATTGTTACAGCTGTAGAGACCGTCTGACTATTTGAATTGAGAAGTTTACTTATAATGTTGAATGTCTGTAATGGTGTGTACTTAGTTGCCTTTTTATGAGCATACATGAAAGTCTCACATGTTTTCAAGTATATATATGGAGTAGTATCTAAGCCATGTCTTGATAGTTGGAGTAGTCGAGTAAATCATGATTATCCATGCTAAAATTCTCATAGATGTGGAAATCGTCTGAGACACAAATTGAAATTCTATATCAAATTTGGGAATTGGTTGGTGAAAGTGTGTATATAGATGATTATTCAATGTTCAATTTGTGTAAATTACATGTTTTAAGTGCCTATGCAAGTATGTTTAAACTGTATGCTGAAACAGATGCCGAGACTAAACTTGGGAACCCGTCAGAGTAAGAGGGGAAGGGCTTCACAGCCCGAAATTGGGGAGGGTAGTGGACCCGCGGTACCAGTTGTACCGGAATACCCTTCAGTAGTTTTTGTAGACTTCAAACAGAGGGAGAGGTTTGTAGCGTTACAGAAACGCAAGATGAGACCCACCCGTTGTGTGGACACCACACTTCTTGATGACCTGGGGATTGAGACGGATGTCCGTCATATTTTTGAGACCTTGGGGTTCACGAGGCTGTATCGTTTGAGGAAGCATTCTTATCCTTTTCTGACTTTGGAATTCATGAGCTCGTTTAAATACGAGCCAGCTGCACAGTCTGTTGAGTTCCGTCTTATGAACACGAGTTTTGTGTTGACCATGGACCTCTTTGCTTCTCACCTTGGTTTGGCTAAGCCTCCCAAGGATTCCATCAGCGAGATTCCACCTGAGTGCGGAGTTTGCCGCCTTATGCCTTGTCTTTCTGGGAAGTCAGCTCCCACCGCCAACAACATGTTGATCAATGATGTTCAACATGTTACTTTGAGGGTCTTCCTTCGTTCTATATCAAATCTTCTTTATGAGAGGCCGGATATGAGTAAGCTGAATAATCACGACTTGTTGCTTTTGATGTCTTATCTTAACCCGGAGCAGACTGAGAGGGTGGTCTTCAATGCTCCTGCCATGGTCTGTGCTAGCCTTGCTTTGATGGCTACTTCTACCACTCGGTACTTGAGTTGTGGTGCCCTTGCCACCCGGTTAGCTGAAAATATAGCCTCCTTTGAGGCTTCTTCTGAGTACGTTCCCCTAGCCACACCGGTGCCTACCATGGACAGAGACTACTATCTCGACCTGAAATGGTTGAGAACCTTGGAGGATGGTAGCCTAGCATGGAGGGTGTGGGGTATGAGCTGGATGAGGATACCGGCTCCTGAGCACCTTCCATCGACTGAGCCTTTGGATGCGGTTGATTCTGATGAGGAGGATGAGGATGCACCTCGACAGATACAGACATACCTCATTGACGACACGATCCTTCAGGTGATGCCCGAGCCGAGGAAGGGGGAGAATGTGAGAGCGGCCGAGGATAGACCCAGGCTAGGGAGGGGACCACGTCATGTGAGGGAGAGGACAGCTGAGACCAGACCACAACCAGCAGCACCACCACAGCACCCATTTCCTTGTTACCCCTACCTCGATACCCTAGAGACGCGTTTAAGCTACTTGGCAGAGAGAGTGTCATCTACTTTGACACTCCGGAACATGCACGAGATGGCGTATGCTCAGGGTATTGGGACCGAGGGACCACACCCAGTGTGGTGGAGCGGAGTTGGGGACTACAATGGGGTTTTCCACTCGTACGGGGTGGACCAGACAGCATGGGGGACACCTCAGTCCTTTGCCTTTGGTGGTTTGACCCCATGGTATGAGAGTCCTGGAGCTGGGGCAGGGGTCGATGCGGGTCTTGGGTCATCAGGAGCAGGCACCTAGGGAGGGGATGGTGGTGGAGATGAGATGATGGACGAGCAGCAGCAGCAGGAGTGATACTCCTTTCTTTCTCTTTGTTTATGGTTGATTGTGTTGGATGGTAGTAGGTGTTTTAGTTAGTACTTTTTACATTGGTTTGTATGGATGGCCATAAGGCCGAATTTGCTTGGTTTAAACTTGGTTGCAGGATTTTGAGGAGTCGAGTTGTCATCCCGACTCGCGTTTATGTGACATCTTACATATATATATTGTGTTATGACGGGAAGACTTCGAGGGTTTTGACCTGTGGCTACTCGACAGAGTGCCCCTCACTCGGTCGAGTATCTGCAGATGTGACGAGGAGGGAGTATTCTGATCTCAGGCTACTCGATCGAGTAGCCAAGACACTCGATCGAGCAGCTGGCACTCGATCGAGTACCCTATATACTCGATCGAGTAGCACTGTTACAGGAACTTTTCGCTAATTAAAATTGTTAACGGTCATATCATTACATGTTTTGAGGTTTAATATGGTTGTTTATGATTAGCAACATGTTTGAACCGTTAATTTCATATGTTGGGAGTCGTGTTGTGTTTTGGATGCGTATTCATAACGAACAGTGCAAGTAGTAGTTGGTTCTTATTGCATTCATTTTACATCCGTAATGTCTACTAATTATATTTCACCGGAGTTGTGTTTTTCCATATACATATAATAATGATATATACATGCATTCGTGACTGTGGCAAATTATTCGAATATAGTTGCATATGCTTTTACGAATTAATGGGTGTATGAGTAATGCGTAATGTCAATAACGAATCATATGTGTTGGGTACATGTCAAGAGGTAAGTTTTAAGTAATATGAGTAGTAATTCGGTGGCGAACTTCGGGGACGAAGTTCCTTTTAGAGGGGAAGAGTAATGTCGCAAAATAAAAAGGCCAATATTACAATCATTTTGTTGTTTGTTTATAATGTTTTCTATTACTTCGGTTACATTTCTTGTACGAAACTATAATTGTTTTCACTTGTTCGTTGAGTAATTTGCATGTTGAAGTTAAAGTTGAATAGTGTGCTTTGAAAGACGGCCATAGAGAAATAGTTATGATGTTATGCGTTGGAATAGAATCGTGTCGTTGGGTAACATAGTTGTTTAACGTGACATGTTTTGTGTGGATGGTTGTGTACTAGTAAAAGTGTTAGCTCATAGTGCGTGGCTAAGAGTTGTGAGCAGCAGTGTAGTCGTTGGTTGTGTGGGTCCATGTTGTGAGTTTGGTATTTCTAGTGGTAGCTTGTAGAAGTTTATCTATATGGAGTGTTAGACAGTTGATGATGATGACATGGGGGATAGCAATTCCGGGGAGTAGTGACCTATGTCGAAAGAATAGTGATGTCGTTTTGTTTCCGTGTCTTGTGCTTTGGGATAGGTGAGTTGAACTTCGGGGATGAAGTTCTTTTTAAGGGAGGAAGACTTTAATACCCGCCCTTTTAGGGACCAGTTGACCAGCGTTGACCAACCTTGGGAGCAGTAATAGTCCTTAGAAGTGCGTACCAAAGTTATCCTGTGCTTTGAGTTATGGGTGGTACTCGATAGAGTAGAGGATACTCGATCGAGTAGCTTGGATACTCGATCGAGTAGGGGCCACTCGATCGAGTAAGTGGGTCACTCGATCGAGTAGCGTCTTTTCAGCGAGGGTTTATAATCGTGTTTTGTTAAAACCGCAAATTATTTCCGCCTCATTTCTTCAGATCTTTAGGTCGCCTCCTTCCTTCCCCTTCACCATATACCTTCCATGGGAGCCTATGAAGGTCCTTGTGCCTTAGGAGTGCATAGCTTGAGATGGGTAGCGGTCTTTTGCCAGGTTTCCTCTTGTAGGTATGTCGTCATCATCATCCGTATATTTGTCTTTGCAGTTAGGGTTAGCTTGGTAGTGATAGATGTTTGTATTGTGTATATAGGTGTTGCTTGATTGCTGGGTATTGCGTGTATGGGCATGGAATCGTTGCAGTCGCTTAAAGGTAGGTTCGCCTACTCAGTTTCTGTGGATGGTCTAGTGTGTCGGTTGTGATGTCGTGGTTGTTGTGTTGTTGTTGTTGTTGTGTTTGTGTGGCAGAGTATATACGGTAATCGGCCGGTGTGTACAGTTTGTTGGTTGTGGTTGTATTGCAGCTGTCTGTGATTGATTGTCTCTGGTTCTCGAGGTGCGTCTTCGGCTGAGTGGAGTCACTTGCGGGAGTGACTTCACGACCTAGTTTCGCCCTCCGTGGAACCCGCCACGGGAGGGGATGTGCACATTAATGGGACAGGGTTATCGCTCGGTATGATGAGCGGGGCTTAGGTGGGAACGGCTGCGGTCCCCTACTGGCAGGGCTTGTTGGAATATGTGTCCTCCGACAATAATGCGATCACAAATGTCGATCATGATGATCACATGTTTAAATCTCATTTTAAGAATACATGTGGGATGTAATATTTTTACAAGTCAACTGGTCCACACATATCGGTAATGATTGGCTGACTAGAGTTTGACATTACTGTCGTACGACGGTGGTGATCTGTTGATCCCCTTAGGTCATACCTAAAGGGTGACACTCTTAATTGATTATTTAATTGATCGTATGTCGATACGGGTTAATTAAATTGCTTAAAATTGACGGACGATTTTGTGAGTATTATTGACGTGTCTTATTGTAATTCGATTAAATAAGATACGGTCTAAGTAATCAAATTGTTTTATTACTTAGATAAAATTATTGTTTACGAAACAATTGAAACTGAATGAATAATTTATTATAAATACAAGACGTTGTGATTTATAATTGATAAACCGTTTTGGTACAAGTAATTATGAATTACTAAGTCGATTTTGTACATGACGTATTTTTATTAATACGTTGATTTTTAATATGTTAAAAATACATTACAATTACACATGACTAGTAACATGTGACAATTGACAAAAATAAAATGGACCTCCCATTTTATATAAGTGCCGAAAATGGAGGGAGTATAAGGTTTAAATTGTATTAATTATTTTTAAGTGGAAAACACAATGATTACCCATAAGTTTTAGCCTTGCATACCTATGATTTCTTGGGTAGAAAAACTAGCTCATGCATTGGGCACCCTCCTCCCCTCCAACTGGTTTTGCATGGTAAAAGTCAAGGGTTTTTACTCTATTTTTCTAATATACACTACAATTACTAGTGTGATATATTCATTCTTTTTAACATCTAAAACTTATAGAAATTTTAGAGAGATAATTACTCCTTCTTCATTCCTCTCTTGGCCGAATAACAAGAGACCAAAATAAGTATTTTGGGTCATTTTAGTAAGATTAATATTGTTCTAGATCTAATAATATTAGTCTTTTAAGAGGTTACCTTGGGTATAAACTTTTGGGAGGGATTCTATCTTGGATCCTTGTTCATCCATTATAAGAAAGCTCAAGAACAAGTGAGAAGGAGAACTCATTTGTGCCCAAATAATCCGAAATCATATAGTAAGATTGATGATTTCTTCTCTTATTTTATTTATGTTTGCATGCATAAGATCTAGTTTTAATTTTATGACTAAAATTAAAATGTCACATATATGAATATGTTAATTAATGAAATTAATAATTCTAACAAGCGGTATCAGAGCCTTAGGTTGTTTGCATGCAAATCGGTTTATAGTTTTTCCGAGTTATATGATTAACATACAAAACTAATTAATTTGGATTTATGAAGATAAACCTTAAAATAAATTTGCATGTTAAAAGTTTCTGGTCCTAAGTGATTTTTAGAACATTTTGGTTTATTTATGAATTTTATTGTTCATTTTATATAATATCGGCATTAAAATGTGATTTTTATGATAAAAATGTCATTTTTGGACGAAAAATAGCTAAACTTCGAATGTTTCAGTGGATTTTGGATATGTTTTCACATATATTATCTACTGATGCCCTGTAAATTTTCATGATAAAATGAGTTGTATTGCTCGAAATATGGATTTTTTAAATTAAAATCGTATTTAAATGGGTAAATAGGTTAATATAAGTTATATTTCGAATCTGGTCATGAAAATTTATTATGTTGTTTCATGCAATTTTACAAGATGTGTGTAAAATATTTGGCTATAATGAAGTCTTTATGCATGATTTATGAATTTTTGATGAAAAATCACATAAATAGTGACTATAATTAGTAATAATGCTAAAACATACTTCATGACTAAGGAAAAACGTCACATGTTGAATTTTATCATATATTTCAGATATAAAAGTGAAAAGTTGATGAATAAAATTTTTCTCATATTTTTATGGTCATAATTGTTAAAACCGATAAACCGCAACATTGTTTTTCTTGATACATTTTCGAAATTTTTAACCTAAGTTTTGAACATTATGAGTGTCATGGTATTTTTTCCAGAATGTTCATGAGTTTAATTTCAAATTTTGAAATTATTTGAAATTTTTATGATTTAATTTGAAGTTTATAGCATAAATTTTGTATTTTTTGGTCCATTTATGAACAATATTAAGAAATCAAGTTTAATTATTGTCAAATGTTAGTGGAGACTAATTTTGAGTCCTAAGATGGTTAGGGTAATTAACTTGTACATAAATATGAATTTATGTAATTATTGTGATTTTAATAAGTTAAATCACGCAAATCCGTAAAAACCGATTAATATACGATATTTGCTCTTAAAGGCGATTTAGCATAAAATCGAGCATGTTCATACGTATTATAATGCTGCATTTTATTTATGATTGTCATATTTTAATTTTATGTAATTTTTGAATTATGTAATTTTACTTAGTATGGCCTTAGTTTTATTTGGTATTACCCGAAATGTATGGGAATATCAATTCGGTTGTAATTTTTGTGATCTCGTATCACCGTTTTGTAATTTAATAGACTTATTTTTATTTTAATTACAAATGTATAATAGGAAATTATGTAATTCATTTTGTAATTTATTTATTCCGGAGTACCTTGAAGACGGTGCCACTCGAGAAGGCGATCCATCAAAGAAAGTGTAGCCTTGAAATACGTGCCAAGACCGAAGTTCAAGGGACCAAAGGAGTTGGTTTCCGAATGTGTAATAGTTTATTAGATTTACTATTTTAGGAAGGCCATACTAGGATTTTATTTATGCTTTGCATTTTATTTATATGTTGCATGCATCGCTAAATCGCCATAACTAAAACATGCATTATCATTAAATCGAGTTAATCGACCGTGTCAATTACAATTATCATAGTTCACCGCTTTAGTTCACTTAAAATGTGATAGATAATAAATTAACATGACTTCTCGCTTAAATAAATAATTGAGACTTAGCCTTACCAAAAATTAGAAACCATAAAAACCTATTTCGTGAGGGAGTGCACTCGGCCTTACCGGGGTACAAACCTTGCTACGTAGGGGAAGTGGGTGATAAATGTCTACCCACCGAATTTATAAAGATAAGGGTTGTATTCGGCTTTACCGATGCCCAAGTTGATGTAAATTTGGATCATGGACACATTTATTCGAAATTTGGGTTGAACTCAACGAAAGTATTCTCGACGGTTGTCGGATGTGTTTCGGGCTAAAGATAAATATTAATGTAAATTTATCGACCAAGAGTTCTAAGAGTAGAATCGATTAAAGAGTTAATCCACCGAGTTATATTGATAAGGGTTGTATTCGGCTCTACCGATGCCTAAGTTAATATGAATTTGGGTCTTGGAATCATTTATCAAGTTAGGTAGAGGTCACTAGATAAATGCAATAAAATTTGTTTAAATTAAAATTTACGAGTATTATTATTATTTTGAAAACGACAAGTGTTTTATTCCTTCTATTTTTGTTTTGTAGACCACTTTTTATTTCTCATAACAAATGGCCGCACCAAACACCAACGCCACACCTCTCACTAATGTTTCATGGCTCCGATCCTTCATGGATCGTTGTAAACTTGAAAAGAATGGGTCAAATTTCTCCGATTGGGATGCCCAACTCAAATTAGCCGTCCAAGGTGACGACAAGCTTCGTTACCTCATTGAGGCCTCTCCACCCGAACCTAATGCTAGGTCAAGTGCCGCCACTAGGGAAGCATATGAGGCTTACCACAAAGAGTCTGCTGCTATGAAAAATGTGTTGATTTTTTTGCTATGGAGGCGGATCTCCAAAGGAGAGCCTTCAAAATGGGCACCGCTTATGAAATCTATTCCAAACTTGTGACAATGTTTTCGCAAGCACCGAGGATCGTCCAATATGAGGCGGCCTCGGCATTCTTTGATCTCGATTTTAAGGAGGGCCAAAAGGTTAGCCCTCACGTGCTCAAATTGTTGGAGCTAGTCGAGACATTGAAACTTCAAAAGATTGAAATCCCCAAGGAGCTCATTGTTGATAGGATTCTTCACTCCTTATCCAAAGTCAAAGCATATGTACAATTCCGGGTGAATTTCAATATGCAAGACAAGGACGTGTCTCTTGAAGAGTTGCACAAGTTACTTGTGCAAGCCGAAAGAGACATGGGGCTAAATGTTAACCCACCTAAGGATGTGCTTAATATAAGCACTAAGAGTAAGGGGAAGTTCAAAAAGAATGGGAAAAAGGGTAAGAGGCAAGCTCCCATGTCCACCAAGGCTAAGACTTTTGAAGCTAGCACTTCCAAGACCAAGAAGAGTCCTCTTGATAAATGCCATTATTGTAATGGTGTTGGACATTGGAAGAGGAATTGTTCCAAGTATCTTGGTGACATCAAAGCTGGAAAGATCACTCCAGTAAGTAAATGACTATCCTTTATTTTATGTTTCTAATTCAAATATGGTATTTTGATACAAAGTTGTGATAATATATCCCCTTTTTATTGTAAATAGGGCCTCCTCCAAGCAAAGACACGGGAAAAGAGAAGCAAGCTTGAGAAATCATGAAGGAGCTAGGAGTAGCTACCGATGAAGCTTGACTTTTATTATTGTCTTTATTTTAATATGAATTTTAGAACTATTTTGATTTCCGTGTTCGACATGGAAATGGTTGATCCTTTCTAAACAATGGTTGTATTTTGGATTATGGTGGCTGGGCTTGCAACCCAAGTCACCCCTTTTATCGTATTTGTTTGTTCTAAAAATTCGTCTTTATATGCTTGTACATAGAAACATATGATCATCTACTTAAAGTGATCCAATAGACAACTATAATGATGGGATTCATTATATGTCCACAAGCTTAAGGCTTGTGTATGATCAATTATAAACCGATGTTGAGTTGATGAACTCTCCTAAATGAATGTCAATTACCAAGTACACTCATCAAATCTAAAATCTATTAGTCAATCTATGAGATAATCCTCCCTCTACTTCGAAATCATTACTTGTGCCTCATAAGCTATCTTTGAATATCTAGTGTATTTATTCTAAAGATAGAGTGGGAGAAAAATGAAGACACAAAGAATACAATGAATAATTTGTATGAGATCTACGAAAGAAAGAATGATTTGTATACCTAAATAGATAGTATACATGAATAGATGAGATCTATGGTCTTGAATAGATGAGACCAACATGACAAAAGAGACCAAATGAAGTAATCAAAAGAATATGTTTTTAAGATAACTACACGAGGAGACCAAAAGAAAGTTTTTGATAGAAAATGACTAAAGTAAAGTCTCAACAAGAGATTTTGCTAGTCTATGACCTACATATAAATAAGAGTTTTTTATATTGATATTTACTTAAGAGCCTAAATGAAACAAAGTTGCATCCTTGAATATAAATGAGATTTATGATTAAAAGTTGCAAAGAAAGATATGCCGATATCTACAAGAGCTAAGTTAATTGTTAATCACGCTAGTGTCATTACTTAACCTCATTATGAAAATGAAATGGTTAAACCTTCTTCCAAAAGGGGGTATTTTGAGAAGGGCGTATATTAAATGAGATTTCACTTTTAAATAATGACATTGCTACGCATCATTATAAAAATGAATGAGTTAGAGATTAAAATCTCTTTCCATAAGTTTAAGATTGAAACCTTTTCAAAATAGGTATTTTGAAAAGATATGTTGGGAACATATATGTAGGGATGTCATTGGGGCAGGGCGGTGGTGGATATAGGCTCCCCTGTACCCGTACCAACCAAGAAAAACTCGTATCCATTCCCGCCCCACCACCCGTGGTGGGTACAAGTTTCCAAAACCATCCCCGCCCCAACGGGTGGAAATATAAAACCGTACCCGCCCCGCTTACCCATTAACCCGCTACACGATAACTTTATTCGATAAATTTTTTCGTAAAAGTTGCTTTAGTCACTGTTAATTTCCATTTTTTTGTATTTATCTTTGTAATATTATTTTTTTACCAAATAAGTTAGTAAAAACTTTATAAAATAGTTATTATTAACATTATATCTTAATTATAACTAAATAAGATTTATATAATTATCATAATCCTACTAGTTTCTTTAATGATTTGCGGGTAGGCGGGTATTAGGTGGGTAAGATGCAAAACCCATCCCCGCCCCATGACCCATGGCGGGTACAATATTCGTACCCACACCCGCCCCACCACCCGCCAAAGCTCTACCCATCCCCGCCCCAATTGGGGCGGGTGCGGGGCGATACCCACTTATACCCGCCCCGCTGACATCCCTACATATATGGTCTTATCTTAATAACTTGGCAAAACAAAATGTATTTCAATTCTTGAAATGTTTCGATTGAGTAGTCAATTACGAAACATGTGAAATTGAGTGGGAGTTTGAAATTTTCATGTGAAGACATGAAATTTAGTGGGAGCAATCATCTTGTAAAATTTATAACTCATTACTCATTGAGAATGACGAGCTAGTACTATCTTTCACAAAGAAGTATTTGAGTTTTCAATTCTGGATAAAAATGGACTAAGATGAATCCAATCACATCATGGGATGTTGGATAGGCATTGAGATATGCACATCAGATCAACGAGAAACGTAGGTTATTCATATCGATGAAAATGGAATCCATAAGCAGTCATGGTCATTCATTGAACCTAAGAATGGTTGATTACATGATTAAAATGACTAATGTTTCCGCCATTAGAATAATCATGCACATGTCCAATAATGAATCATATGCTTAAGAGCATGATGAGTCATTGGTAAGCCATAGAAGAATTGTCATGAATTCTCAAGAAGAATTGATGAGCTATTCTAGTGTTTGACAGAACACTCGCTTATGTGACAAGAAGTTGCACATATTGAAGTTCGAAAACGCGTAAGGATTTATGAAAAACCTAAGCTATTTAAGCTAAAAAGAGAAATAAGAAGTTTGAAAAGATACTTGGTTATAGTAAGAAGTTACTCAAAACTAGTATTTTCTAATATGCTAGGACTTATGAGAAGTGCTGGGCTAATCATCTTGACAATTGTTGCAAGATCCTACAAAACGTATACCTAGTGCATTGTGAGTTGGTAGATCACTTGACCAGTGCAAGTTATATCTTCCACCACAATTCGTTGGTTATGTGATAAACAACAAGAAAGTTCTTCCAAAGTAAAGAACCTAAACCTAGTTTGGGAAACTAGATGTGTACTTGGTGAGATTCATGCTATGTGAGACAAACATGATAATAAAGGAAAATGCAATTCAAGAGTTTGAACACATGGACACATGGTGTGTTAAACTCATGTTGCAAACGACTAGTGTTTACACACTTACAATATACATCACAAGGTGGTAATATGGTATTGACTACTTGAATGTGATGTCGACATTTGTCGTTTGAGTTATTATTAACTCACTTTGTACTTTGTTACATCCAAACGGGTTGTAGAGACAATTGAACTCCGTTAAAGTGAACATGAATTAGCATTGTATTCGCCCATAGTCACTTACTTAAGGTGACGTCTCGGAGTGTGATGCGATTGATGGCAAGTTCAAGTGCCATGGAGTCATGTGAGATGACTAGTCGATCACATAGGCAGACTGTTAGGAACACTTTGTCGGGCTAATGACCGCTTATAGAGTTCTGGCAAATTTATATAGCCTGGTCGTGGCGAGAGCTACTATAGTATTCTAATGAGTCGATTCTTTTGACTAAAGACTGTTCGCCTAAGGTGGCACGGTTTCAGATTAACTTTGATTTATGTTACTACGACCTTCGTAAATGGGGTCAAATGGGCATATTTTGGGTTATGATGGCTGTGGCTAGTCGAAGGAAATAAGTGCGATAAGAATTGTCCACCCCTTGTCAGGGTTATAACAATATCTCAGGGCCACTCGAGGAGTAATGAACTGGAAATGCGTGGCCACACTCGGAAGGTATCTATGGTAGATAATTCCGGTCAATCAGTTATTCTCCAGATCGAGGAAACCACTTTCGATATGATCACTTGCAAGTACGACCTGAAAGACACCTTGCATTGAGTGGAAGATAGTAATAGGACAAGAGAATTGGTGACGCACACTTGTCGAGGACAAGTGGGAGATTGTTGGAATATGTGTCCTCCGACAATAATGCGATCACAACTGCCGATCATGATGATCACATGTTTAAATCTCATTTTAAGAATATATGTGGGATGTAATATTTTTACAAGTCAACTGGTCCACACATATCGGTAATGATTGGCTGACTAGAGTTTGACATTACTGTCGTACGACGGTGGTGATCAGTTGATCCCCTTAGGTCATACCTAAAGGGTGACACTCTTAATTGATTATTTAATTGATCGTATGTCGATACGGGTTAATTAAATTGCTTAAAATTGACGGACGATTTTGTGAGTATTATTGACGTGTCTTATTGTAATTCGATTAAATAAAATACGGTCTAAGTAATCAAATTGTTTTATTACTTAGATAAAATTATTGTTTACGAAACAATTGAAACTGAATGAATAGTTTATTATAAATACAAGACGTTGTGCTTTATAATTGATAAACCGTTTTGGTACAAGTAATTATGAATTACTAAGTCGATTTTGTACATGACGTATTTTTATTAATACGTTGATTTTTAATATGTTAAAAATACATTACAATTACACATGACTAGTAACATGTGACAATTGACAAATGACAAAAATAAAATGGACCTCCCATTTTATATAAGTGCCGAAAATGGAGGGAGTATAAGGTTTAAATTGTGTTAATTATTTTTAAGTGGAAAACACAATGATTACCCATAAGTTTTAGCCTTGCATACCTATGATTTATTGGGTAGAAAAACTAGCTTATGCATTGGACACCCTCCTCCCCTCCAACCGGTTTTGCATGGTAAAACCCAAGGGTTTTTACTCTATTTTTCTAATATACACTACAATTACTAGTGTGATATATTCATTCTTTTTAACATCTAAAATTTATAGAAATTTTAGAGAGATAATTACTCATTCTTCCTTCCTCTCTTGGCCGAATAACAAGAGACCAAAATAAATATTTTGGGTCATTTTAGTAAGATTAATATTGTTCTAGATCTAATAATATTAGTCTTTTAAGAGGTTACCTTGGGTATAAACTTTTGGGAGAGATTCTATTTTGGATCCTTGTTCATCCATTATAAGGAAGCTCAAGAACAAGTGAGAAGGAGAACTCATTTGTGCCCAAAAAATCCGAAATCATATAGTAAGATTGATGATTTCTTCTCTTATTTTATTTATGTTTGCATGCATAAGATCTAGTTTTAATTTTATGACTAAAATTAAAATGTCACATATATGAATATGTTAATTAATGAGATTAATAATTGTAACAGGGCTGGTCCAGTGGACAGTCTGTGACGGAGATTGATTGGAGTGGGTGTGATTGTGTGTGATTGGTTGTGTTTACATTGCGTTGACGATTGTTGTGGTTTGTGTTGTGTCTTGCCTCAGTCGCTGACCTTGTGTGGTTGTCTTGTTTGTTTATGTGTCTGTCGTGATCCCTTATGGTGAGCAGTCAGTCTTGGCAGGTGTTGATGTGGTCGATAGCTGGAGTCCTGGCGGGGATGAGTCGTCACGAGTTCTGATAGAGATAGGGTGTAGTGGACGAGTTGTATCTTTATTTTGTTAGTTGGTTGCAACACTTGTAATATAATTATAACTGTTCTTTTATCGACTTTTGATGATTACTTACCTCGGGCAACCGAGATGGTAATGCCTTCATATGCTAAGGAAGGTCTGGTTAAGGCTCCTCGATATATGGGAGTGTTACAGTTGGATACATATTTATATGGACCTCATAGTCATATTCTATCAATATTTGAAGTTCATGAAGTTATCATTGTACTGTGTATTAATTCGACATTGATTTTCATTAATATATGAACCTTTATTTCTATAGAAGAGCTCTTGATGATTTTTATTGTTCTTACAAGTAATTCTGTATCTTGTTAGTTTGTATTAATATTCAAAAGCTGCAGTTGAGGACTGATATTTTGACGCTTTCTATGTTATTATACGAGGAATTTATTCTCGCCACCAATTTGATCTAGACAGATAAAAGCGTCGTTATGAATTACCAATGTCGACGTTTCCAAGCGACATACTTTATAACTGACATATAAAACTATCAAGAACGCTGACAGTAAAAAGCGTCAGAAAATAGTGACGCGGCAAAAACTGATGCATAACAAAAGCGTCGACAATTTTTTTTATGACGCTCTAAAGCGTCGTAAAACAACTAAAAAAGCGTCATTAATGCAAGGGATTTTTTGTAGTGACTCTGTTGAACATTGTTCTCCGTATCCCTTATATTTAATACACAGTGATCTTTGGCAATCTCCAATTGTTTCTAATCAAAGATTTAGATATTATGTTGTGTTTATGGATGACTTTTCTCGATTTTCGTGGATTTATCCATTACGATCAAAATCTGATGTTTATACACAATTTTTAAGTTTTCAAAATATGGTGGAGAATTTATTTAATTGTAAAATTAAGATTTTCCAAAGTGATGGTGGAAGAGAATTTGATAATATTTCTTTACTTAAATCATTTTCGGGACTCGGGCATCATTTTTCAAAAGTCATGTCCAGGGACCCAGGCTCAGAATGGTGTTGCGGAACGTAAGCATCGCCACATTGTTGAGATGACACGTACTTTATTACTTCAATCCGATTTGCCAGCCCAATTTTGGGTGGACGCTTGTTACGCTTCCGTATATACCATTAACAGATTGCCTAGCACAGTTTTAGGTGGTGTTTCTCCTTACACTAAGCTTTTCCATCGTTCCCCATCCTATGATTTTTTGAAAACTTTTGGTTGTGCGTGTTTTCCTTTGTTAATGGATAGTGGTCGTCACAAACTTCAACCTAAGTCCAAGCATTGTGTGTTTCTTGGCTATGCCTCTAATTATAAGGGATATCGTTGTCTTGATCCTCTTAGTGTCAAAGTTTACATTAGTCGCCATGTTTTATTTATTGAGCATCAGTTTCCATATCGCACTCTAGTTTCCTCTCGGCCGAGTCAATCCCTCTCCTCTCATGACACTACTCCTTTGGTGTTAGTCCCTGGTTGGTCTCCTACAGTGTGTGCTGAGGTGTCCCCTGCGGTCTCCTCCTCCGTGTCTGTGCCTAGTGCGCAACCTTTCAGTGGTTCCCCGCCCATATCTGTGCCTAGTGCGCAACCCTTCATGTCCGACCCCCATGTCTTATCCCCAACCCCTAGTGTGGTGTCAAGTGTGGTGTCATCGCCTGCGTCTGCCATTTTGTCTCCCATCTATCCTGCTTCGTCGTTAGCTCCGTCTGACATGCAGGATGCTGTTGTGTGTGTTGCAATATAATGGAGCATAACCCCACACCTAGTGCTGCCCCATCCTTAATTCAATCGACCGAGTCCGCTTCTACTATACCTGTGTCGTCAATTGATATGTCTTCATCAAACACCAACGTTCATCCTATGGTTACTCACTTGAAAGATGGGATCACTAAACCTCGTTCTCTGCTCAATCTTAAAACTGATGTTATCGAGTCTGAACCCGCTAATTATAAGAAAGCGTCTAAAGATTTTAGGTGGCGGGACGCCATGTCTGATGAGTATAATGCTTTGATTAGTAATGATACATGGGAGTTGGTACCTCGCAATTATAATCGTAATTTACTTGGTTGTAAGTGGGTCTATAAGATTAAATACAATTCTGATGGCACTGTGGAGCGGTTCAAGGCTAGACTTGTTGTCTTTGGCAACCATCAGCATGCAGGTATTGATTACTTTGAAACTTTTAGTCCCGTTGTCAAGCCCACTATTGTGCGCTTGGTTCTCACAATTGCTGTTATATTTAAATGGACTATTCGTCAATTAGATGTTAAAAATGCCTTTCTTCATGGTTTTTTATCGGAGGAAGTCTACATGAGACAACCTCCTGGATTTATTCACCCTTCTAAACCTGATCATGTTTGTCGTCTTCGAAAGTCCATTTATGGTTTAAAACAAGTTCCACGGGCTTGGTTTTCTCATTTCAGCAATTTTCTTCTATCTCTTGGTTTCACATGTAGTAGTTGTGACACTTCCATGTTTACTCTCAAAAACAACGGTCATCTTCTCATTTTACTTCTTTATGTTGATGACATTGTCCTTACGGGAAGTAGTTCACCTCTTGTGACCAAATTTATTTCTGTTCTTTCTTCTCAATTTGCCATGAAGGATTTGGGGGATTTGCATTATTTTTTGGGTATTCAGGTTGTGCGTACTCCGCCTGGTTTGCTTTTATCTCAACACAAATATGTTCTTGACTTGCTTCGCAAATTCCATCTTCAAACGGTCAAACCAGTTCACACACCAATTATTTCTCGAGTCACCTTGTCACTTCTTGATGGAGAATTACTTGCTGATCCATCCCACAGATTATCGTAGTATGGTTGGTGCATTGCAATATTTGACTATGACTCGTCCCGACATTGCTTATGCCGTTAATATGGTCTCTCAGTTTATGCATTCCCCTCGTACTACTCACCTTCATGCAGTGAAAAGAATTTTCAGATATTTGCAGGGCACGTCGGAGTATGGGCTTTTTCTTCATGCCTCTAGTTCACCCACTACCATTATTGTGTATTCAGACGCAGATTGGGCTGGTTGTCCCGATGGTCGTCGTTCCACAACTGGCTATGCAATTTTTCTTGGGAAGAACTTGATTTCTTAGCGCTAAAAAAAGCAACCTACCGTGTCTAAATCATCTACTGAAGCTGAATATCGCGTTGTTGCGTATACTGCCGCAAAAACCATTTGGCTTCGACAACTTTTAGCTAATCTTGGTTATTTTCTTCATGGACCTGTTCTCTTGTACTGTGATAACGTCTCTGCTACTTATCTTACTGCTAACCCGGTGCAGCATGATAGAAGCAAACACATTGATGTTGACTATCACTTTGCTCGGGAGATGATCGCTAGTAAGGGATTACGTGTCCGACATGTCCCTACTCAGTTACAAGTTGCGGATATTTTTACAAAAGGCCTTTCGTCTGATCTGTTTGTTAGACATCGTTCCAATCTGTCCATCATTGCACCCCGTTCAGATTGAGGGGGTGTATTAGGCTATATGTATAAGGGTAGATGGGCTTTTCATCATTTAGGTTTTTTGTATATTTAGTATATAAATATCGGTAATGATAAATACAACCCTAAGGGCTTTATTTAAGAACTAAATTACTTCCCAAAATGGAATTAAATTAGGAATTTAAGACACAATTACGCGTAAATTGATGTCATTAATGTTTGATTTAAGGTTTTCATTCCTTTTTTGGCACCTTAATAAATATATATCATTGACCTCTCTTTGGAGAGCGACACATTTTCTCAACAATAGGTCTTGGTATAGACGGGTGGAGCGAACAGACGGTAAAGACCTCTAATAAAATGGGTAGGGGGGACAAGGTGGGGCACCCCCATGTGCTTCCCACTTTATGGCAAATGGGTATTTTGTGAGGGAAAATGGTATCCGTCTATACGTATAGACGGATAGTGACCGTCTATAATGAGAATTTGTGTTTTCTCAATACTCGTACATAGCTGAAGAAATAAACCACTAGGCCACTACCCCGGGTGTTTTGTGTTACTGGTTAGTCGAAGATGAATCGACTTCACATGTGATACAGAATAACTTGTAAGATGTGAATCATGTGTTACTCCAACACGGCACCACGATTACAATTTTCAATTCAAAATGTCAGACAGATTAAGCTCCAAAACAGATTAGGCTTTGCTAATAATACCAACAAAATACACTGAATTTATTAAAAGATAAAATAAATTACAAATAAAAATTAGAAACACTCCAATTTTTTTAGAGTCAAACTTCTAACTAAATAAACAAAAATAAAATAATATACAAGACTTGGACTCAACCGGATGAAATATGAATTAACAATGATAAAATGAAAAATTAGTCTTGTGTAAAGTGGTTTTACATTAACATACTTATAAAACGGATTCAAACACAAGTACACAACTCTATTAGTGACTAAAAGTAAATACTAAGAGCAATTGCAATGTGATGTTTTTTGCATTGAGTTTGTAAACAAGAACTTTTAGAAAAAGTTTGTCCCATTTCAAAATAAAGTTTGTTCTTAAATGAACAAACTAGGTTTGAAAAAAAGAACCAAACTTTTCCCAAAAAACAAGAAATTGATTAGAGATAGTTAATTAATTATGACCTATTTAAGAACTTTATTTAAAGTTCTTCCATTATAACAAAAAGTTCTTAATTATTGAAATTGTCAAAATCTTACATGGCAAAGGATTTAATTAAAAATAAATTTATGTAAAACCGTCTTATAAAGGGTGTTTTTAGAAGATGAAATCAAGGTACTATTCTTTTACGTTTAATGTCACTTCCAGAGGTTCAGATTCAATTAAAATCTTATAAATTTAACTAAGTTAACTTCAAATCCTATAAATTTAGGCCAGTACATAATAACATGGCCAATAATGTTGGAAAACAAAGTTGGTACGTAAGTTATCACATTATTACAATGGAATACGATTATATATGAAGTCAACTGTCAATTAAGGAGACTGCAATGCAAGTTGTTGCTTATTTATTCTCTTCTTCTGATTTGTGATTAGAGTAATGACAAATACATTAGATCCCAATCAACAAGCTTAATAATTGTAAGGATAATATTATTTTTTAAGGAATAAGAGATTAAAAAACGGCGAGGGTAGAATACTTTATAAAAGTCAAATTTCGACCATAGCAGTTCTTCTACTATCTAGCATGTGTGCCATGTCGTTATACTTTCAATCGTTGAAAAATTCTTAAATACTTGTGATAAAAAATAATATAATCTAAATGATAGGAAAAATCTCATTTATTTGTTATGGTGTCCACGGCTATATCGTACATACGCTGAGTGTATTTAGAATTTTTCCCGACTAATACAACTTTCTTCTTCCCTAAAACTTTTATTTCGAGTATGAAGTCAATAAATATATTCTAAGAAATGGTGTTATTTAATTAGATTCCTAGAATACATAGAGGAGTTTGATAATTTTTATCTCCTTTATCTCATATGTACACGACACTTAGTACAATCATTCATGGTATATGGAGTACTTTTTAATTTTGTGTTGCCATTTCATTCATGCAATTATTAAATGAAAATAATTGGACATGAATGTGTCACTATTGTACATTACATCAGCTTTGATTAACAACAGTGAATACTCTACATGACTTTGATAATCAAACTCGATTATCAATATATTTACTTGATTTAATTTGATGGGATTCATGGATAACCGAAATCTATTTTCAATACATATTTTTGGCGTTGAACAGCAGTATCCCTTACCCGTAATTGGGACAATTTCCATCGAGATCGAGACTGAAGGCAAACTAATAGGCTCCCAAGCTTGGTTTTTTCATTCATCAATTATGTCAATACATTGATATCGAATGATTCCCAATCAAAAACTTCAAGCCAAATTTACCCAATTGTAAAAATGGATAGCTTTATACTTTAATTCACCATAAACTTGCAGCATATATTCTTCAAAAAAAAAAACCTACCACAACTTATGGAAGACAATTATAATTGAAAGTCCTAGTAAGCTCTAAATTAGTTCAAACTATCAATGATCTTTTTGCTGTTACTCTCCCCCAACAATATCCTCTTTTTGAGTATGGATTTCAATAATTAAAAATCATCTAACCAAAGTATAATCTCGTTCTTAACAACATTAGATATTAGTAATAATATAAGACAAGTTATCTTATACTCAGTCTGTTTATAAAAGGGAATTATGAGATGCCGGAGTATTGTGATCCACTAATTCTTAATCTACCTTTTAGGATGGCCGGGAATCGGGATCATCAATTTAAAATAAAAACAAAAGCAGGACATTTTTAAAAAAAAATGATAATGAGGGCCGCCACTAAGGAACAACTACAAGTATGTGGTATTCCGTATTATATAAACACCACTCGCTCAAAGCATCTTCATAAAAGTGTCTAAAATTGACTTCTTCCCTCTCTCGCTCCATTAATTCCTAATCCTCTCATTAAAATCTACTACTTTACTGCGAGAGCGAGACCGAGAGATAATGGAAGACATAGATGATCTACCTAAGAACGATGCAAACTACACTTCACTAACACCACTATGGTTCCTTGATAGAGCTGCTACCGTCCACCCTAACAGACTTTCCGTCGTCCACGGTTCACTCAGTTACACTTGGTTTCAAACTTATCAACGTTGTCGCCGCCTGGCCTCCGCCCTCTCTCGCCGTTCCATCGGCCTTGCCTCTACCGTAATTCCTCTTTCTCTCCTCGTTTTTTTTTCCAAGTTGCCTACTGTTCTATTCCATTGAAATGTACACTTTTTAAAAAAATTGTGTGAGCTCTCTGTCTCGGCCAACTGCTTACTTTATCAAATGATGACTCAACTGAGTAAGTATTCCGTAGAATTCTACTTTGGTCGTACTAGTCTACTAATGATCCGATTGCGCATCTTCATGGGCTGGAAAAAGCTGACCCGACCGGCTCGGCCCGAAACCCAACCCGATACAACCTGAAAATTGGGTGACCCGAAACCGAACCGACCTAATCCAACCCGACCCGATAACCGATAACATCCTTATTTCTTTCCAACCTGAACCGACCCGACCCGACCCGTGACCCAATATTGACTCAACCCGATAGATGATCCGATAATAAATTAGCTTAATAATGGTGTAAATAAGACCAAATTGACATTAATCTTAATTATTTTCATTTAAAATTACAATTAATACACTTACATGTTCTTTTAAACATAAAATTACCCATCTAAAACTAATACATAAGAGAAAATATATGCTTATAATTTGACCCGACCCGACCCGACGTGCCACCCGCTGATGACCCGACCCGAAGACGACCCAACATGAATCGTAATCGACCTGACCCGTCGCTAACCCGATGCAACCCGATCCTGATATGACCCCACCCGTAACCGACCCGAGTGAGCCGATTGCCACCTCTAAAAATCATGGCCGATTATGACAGGCGGTTACGTTAAATTTTATGCTTTATTTATTGCTATTTATATTATACAAGTATTTTGTATCCTTCATATTTTCCATATCTGCTAGTTTCGTTTTTGTTTTGTTTTGTTTTGTACACTCCTCAGTCCTATGAGAACAAAGGTTTTTCACATGGTTTGACTTTAATGTGATGACTTTATCATGAATCGAAGCTAAGGTAGAACTATATGTATGTAACCATTCGTTAATAGTTAGTCAACCCAAATCATTTTAGGATCAAAGACTTATTTGAATCATTTTTATGATAAATGTATTTTGATAAAGAGATTTGAAAGGAAAGGAAGGAAATACTCGAAATGGGAAGGGAAGATGCACCCTGAAGATAAAACACTCATTGATCTCCTATACAAAATCTCGCGACACCTAAACCTCTAGTGATATTAGGTAATAAGAATAGGTAGAATTTAAGTTTGGTGATCAAGGAGTATTTTGAATTTTGATCATTGATTTCCTATCAAACATTTAAGCCCGGTTCTTTTGAGCATTATTTGAGTTCAGTTCAAATTCAGATCCTATAATTTCAGTCCACTTTATTTCATTCATGTCATTTCATTGTTACTCTTCACTTCGATTTAGTTTGGTTTAATTTATTAGATCCTATAAGTTCGGTTCAGTTATTCAAATAGTTTGAGTCCAAATGAACAGCGCCTACGTTTGCCTTTTTTTCTCATCAAGATGGTTTGTTAGATTTTTTCATCTTTTAAGTGAATTGGTGTCTTAGGTTAGTTGCGACCGTTCAACTAGAGTGTTATGGAGATAACCGTAGTCGACTTATGCGCTAATATGTACGCGTTAGAAGGTTTTAGAGAAATCAGAGACGTACTATGAAATAAATATGAAACTGCATTGATCCTTGTTTCCCAAGAATTGATCTGCTTCTCTGTGCTTGAGTTTCAATCATGCTAGCCGATATTTGTTTACGGGTGTATGCTAAATTATTGAACAAATTTGGAACAACAGGTATCAATCATTGCTCCAAATGTCCCTGCCATCTATGAGGCCCATTTTGGAGTTCCAATGTCGGGAGCTGTATTAAACACCGTCAATATCCGTCTCAATGCAGAAACTATTGCCTTCCTCCTTGGCCATTCTCAATCCGTAGTCATAATGGTGGACCAAGAATTCTTCACCTTAGCCGAGGAAGCTTTAAAAATTTTGGCTGAGAAGAGCAAAGGCGATTTTAAGCAACCAATTTTGATCGTTATACCGGATGAAGCTTGTGATCCTAAAGGGATGCAATATGCTTTAAGCAAAGGTGCTATCGATTATGAGAAGTTCCTGGAGACAGGTGACCCGGACTATGATTGGAAGCCACCAAAGGACGAGTGGCAGAGCATTACTCTCGGTTACACTTCTGGCACAACAGCAAGTCCTAAGGGTGTCGTGTTACATCATCGTGGAGCGTATCTGATGGCAATGAGTAATGTTGTGATCTGGCAAATGATTGAAGGGCCTGTGTACCTTTGGACGCTACCGATGTTCCATTGTAACGGATGGTGCTTCACTTGGACTCTTGCTGCTCTTTGTGGGACTAGCATATGTCTTAGACAGGTAATCTAATGTGCTTTAAAGAGATTTTCGATTGCTAGTCCTCGCTCATGACTCGTAACATATTTATTTGACCTCTCTCTCCATTTCGTTTTGTCATCAGGTGACAGCCAAGAATGTCTACAAAGCCATAGCCAATGACGGTGTCACTCATTTCTGTGCAGCTCCAGTGGTGCTCAACGCCATAGTTAATGCGAAAAAAGAGGACACAATCCTTCCTCTTCCACGCGTTGTGCATGCCATGACTGCTGGGGCAGCACCTCCTCCTCACGTGCTCTTTGAGATGTCCCGACGTGGCTTCCGTGTTGCACATACTTATGGGCTTTCTGAAACATATGGACCTTCAACAATCTGTGCTTGGAAGCCTGAATGGGACTCTCTTCCCCCGGTAGAGCAAGCCCGCTTGAATGCGAGACAAGGGGTCAGGTACATCGGTATGGAGGCAGTAGATGTTGTCAACCCGGAAGACATGAAACCAGTACCCGCTGATGGTAAGACAATTGGGGAAATCGTCTTCCGAGGAAATATAGTAATGAAGGGCTACTTAAAAAACCCGAAAGCTAACAAGGAGGCTTTTGCTAATGGTTGGTTTCATTCCGGGGACTTGGCTGTGAAACATCCCGACAACTACATAGAAATCAAGGACCGATCCAAGGACATTATAATATCGGGTGGTGAAAATATAAGTAGTGTAGAGGTGGAAAACAGTCTATACATGCACCCAGCTGTACTAGAGGCATCAGTCGTAGCAAGGCCGGATGAAAGGTGGGGAGAGTCTCCTTGTGCTTTTGTCACATTGAAGCCGGACGTGGATCAGTCCGATAAGCAGCGTTTAGCCGAAGACATCATGAAGTTTTGTCGGGCCAAGATGCCGGCTTACTGGGTCCCGAAATCTGTGTTCTTTGAGGCCTTGCCGAAGACAGCTACTGGGAAGATACAGAAACATATACTGAGGTCGAAAGCAAAAGAGATGGGACCTGTGAAGTACAGTCGTTTGTAAGCATATAAGTTCGACTTGTTTTGCAATTTTTTCCGGGTATTGATTTCCTTTCGACAGTTATTTATTGGAATAAAGTTATAATCAAAGTTTTATTTGTTCCATTCATGCATTGATCTTGATCAAAGAAAGAAAAAAGAGAAAAAAGGGCTGTACTTGTAATCTTGTGTACTATAGTTATAGCACACATTGGAAAATAGAAATGTTGGCTTGTTTTGTATCATTGTACTAGTTTAACACCCGTGCAAAATTGCACGGATATATATAGATAGAATATATAAATAAGTTCTAAAATTACATTTTTATGAATGTGCAGCAATTTATAGAAACGATTTATTATTACACTTTGTATATGTACTAAAAAACAAACCTAAGTTAATGGCAATAGACAAATGCAATATTATAATATTCCTATCTCATTTAATTAGGGTGAGCATCGGTCCAAGACCGGAAATCGCGAATTTTGTGGACCGAAGATCGGGCCTAAAAGTTACGGTCTTTGACCGGACCAAACCAAGACCGGACCAAACTCGAAATATTCGGCCCAATTCGATCTTAGACCTTATTGGACCGAAAACTATGATTTGTCATTAAAAATTATGCACTTATTAAACTTAATTTGGCTAAATCAAACGTAGTAAATAATCACACTAACATTTGATTTAAATAATCGTTAATATTGAGTTTGTAATGTCTTTTAAAGGAAAATTAGTAAACTATTTCAAAAATTATAAAGATTAAGCTTAAAAATCATCGAATTCAGTCTTTTCGATCTGGACCTAAAATAACCGGTCTTGGACCGAACCAGACCGAAGACCAAAACCTAAAAAAATATGGACCGAGAACCGGACCTAAAAGAATTCGGTCCGGTCTGATCCATGACATGATAAATCTATTGACAAAAAACATTTACCCAAATTTGTGAAGAAAATAGTACAATACTTCTCTTTTACATCTCAAAAATACGTGAATACTTTATACTTGTAATGACTACGATACAAAGAAGTAGAACATTTCTCCTTCACATATTCAAATTAGGCTAATAACTTATACCTATAAATCTATAATAACCATGAAATATAGTTAATTTTTATTTTCATAAATCATCTTTATATATAATCAATTAGGCTAACTCATCTGAAGTGTTGTTAGTGTACAAAAACTTCTAATCTCTCGATTTACAAAATATTACATGTGACCTTTTTCTCATTTTGACTATTAGCCCATTATTTTTGTGGATGTAAGAAGTTTCTCCTTGAAATGTTGGAACTTAGAACATGTGCTTTACTTAAAAATGTTGCGCGGAATTTACAAAGCTTAGAATGACAACATACTCCTGGAAACATAGTGTTATTGAGTGAGACAATTTTATCCTACGGGACATTTTATTGTGTAAAAATAAAACTCATTTAATAACATATAATGAATAGTTTCTTACAAAAATAGACTGTCTCACATTGTGGAATTGTCTTTTCTATAATTTGTGTTTCTAAAAAAGTTTCACGGGCAATATTCATCTTGAATAAAAAAAGGGGCTCGGGTACCGCACCATATAAATAAATTGGACAAAACTCTATATATTCTTTTGAATTTTTGATATTTTACCTTTTTATTTTACCAAGCTACTTGAACAGTTTTCAGTTAAAATGATTATCACTGTCTTAAATAAAAATTTGTATAAATTTTTTTTTGGTACGCAAAATTTGTATAAATTTTAAAAAGAGAAAAAAATGTTGTTTCCATTTGTTTTTATTTTCTTTGTCTACACCTTCGGGCTTTGCCCTTTTGCTAATTACTCCTTTGTCATCACTACACTTATCCCTCGGGCATTCGCCTTCCCTCGCAAAAATTAACTCCATTTTTCACTGAATTGAAAATCAAAGTCTCAAACCACACAAAAAAAAATGTTGGTCCGTCAAGAATTTATTTAAGGTAATGGTGATTCCCAACTCAAAATTATTAAATAATTCTCTTTATTCCACTTTTATTACCCCTTTATATTTTGGAATAGTAAAAAAAATGATAAAATGACATCTTTGCAATTAGCTTGGTAAATTAATAGAAAAATGGGACAATACATTGTGAAAGTAATTGTTTCAAGTAGTCATTTCTTTATTAAGTTTGTAACCACTGAAAAATGTGATACAAAAGGACTCGCACACCAATAAAATTTCATTCTTAAATTCTCTGAAATATAGAAAAGATTGAATTATAAAGATATTTTGTAACGCCCCGTAATTTTGGACCGTTAATATGTTTCGAAAATAATTAATTAATCAAGTAAAATTTGACAATAAAGTATTTAAAGTAAAAATAATTCAAACAAATATAATTTTATTATTGTTCCGGGTTTAATTCCAGAGCAGGTGTTTGTTACCACTCGTAGCTAGTAGAATGATGTCCTTGCTTGAATCCTCCTTGCGGTCTCCTGAAACGATGAACAAACTGAGGGCTCGGCTTTGGCCGAGCGTACTCACTCCGACGCTCAAGTCAGTAAACTTAGAGAGAAGTTGTTGTAACTTGGCTAAGGGTGTATTGTAGAGAGATAAGCAAGATATTACCAGATGAATAGTGGTTATTAGGTCAATTTATGGATCCTTTCCTCAATGAAGGTTGAGGAGTATTTATAGGCTTTTACCTTTTGTCACGTAGTGGCCAAGTGGCTATCGGTGAAAAGATTATACCCTCGCCGATGGACCGTGGAGGCTCGCCGAGAGTCTTGGATATGAGTACGCGGATTTGTGTCCCTACCGCCGTTGTCTGCCGAGACCCAGTGACAGCCGATGGGCTTCACCGGCTAGATCGTCTAAGTCGTTGACTTTTCTTGTGAATACCCTTGACCTTGCTCAATGTGTTGACTTGGTCAGCGGTGCAGAATATGCCCCATCAATTTGCCCCCAGCGTAGTCTATGCCGTGGTATGGGCTTCGATGTATGTGAACGTATATTCTGTCTAAGTATTTTTGCAAAATTTCAGGTATCGGCTTCTTCTAAAGCATCGGCGTGGTTCTTGTTAGGCCGTACCATATCCCCCCTCCACATGGATGCGTAAAGGATATCCGATGTGGGAAGTAATATGACGCTGGCCGAGACCAGGGCTGAGAGTGCCGGTTCTTTTTTGATTGCCCCCGGCCGGTGCTTCATGGCTTGGTCGATCATGTAGCCGGCGGAGAGCAGGCGCCTAGGATTTTGTTGAGGGAGATGAACAGGCGAAGATATGTGAATGGGCGTGTTGAATACGCTTGGTAACTGTAGCATTGATTGACATTCAACTGTTGCAACGATTGACATTCCGTGGTTGCATGTCCGACACGTGTCCGCTTGCCGATTGGTTGACGCTTCATGGTGTGCCCGATTGGTCCTTCTTCATGGGCTTTTCCCTATAAATAGGGTAGTTACTCCGTGATTTTGGCCATTATTTTCATTTCCTCAAATTTTCAAAATTTTTTCCCAAAATCTTCCTCTTTAAACTTTCAAGGGCTTTCTTTTCTTCCAATCTTCGGTCTTCGATCCGGCGAGTGTATTTCTTCAAGGTAATCAAACAAATTTTCTTTTATTTCGTTTGTAGTTTGTTGTGAACATGTCTTTCACGATCTTTGGACCTAGTAAACCCGCGTCGGGGGCCCTAGGTCTCCTTCTCGAAGTTGATCCTCAAATTCTTGAGGAATGGGAGGACTCGATTCCTATGGCGATTTTGGTGATGATTTCGGTGATGAAGAGGAAAGGTCTCGTCCTAACGAAGGGAGGCAGTATGTTATGGATCACGGCGACGCCTGTAAGGTCCGTTCGACCGTGCTTGACTCATAAGCTCGCCTTGATTGTTCAAAGCGAAAAATTTTTCGAGGGCCATTTTTTTCTTCGGTAGGGGATACAAAATTGTTATCCCCGAGGAGGGTCAGGCCGTCTGTTGCCCTCCACCGGGCCACACCGGCGTGTATATGCGGCATTTGGAGTATGGGCTCCGGTTTCCGTTGAATGAGCACGTTGTGGCCATTATTAGAGCCATGAACGTTGCCGTTGCACAACTGCACCCGTTGGCTATGAGGACCATAATCGGCTTTGTCTAGCTCTGTCTCTTCAAGGGAGAGGCCCCAACGGTGAATTTATTCCACGGCTTCACCATCTCAAACCATTTTACGCCGCGTCGGATGGTACAAAGTGTGGAGATGGATCCGGGTTATGTCTCTGTCAACAAACTTTCTTCTTGCAAGGACTGGCAAGGCCGGTGGGTGTACGTTAAGGTGCCGGATGACTATCCCCATTTGCCCGCTTTTTCCAAAGACCGAGTTAACTTGCGGTGTGAGACACACAAAGTGAGCACGATAGATGGGTTTCCGGAAGAAGCTCAAAATGGATGCTAGCGTGTCTATCTCCGGGAGGATGAGAAGCGGCAATGAGGCTCTTTGAGGTGGACAAGAGTGGGGTGCCGAAAAGATGGATTCCCCGACGCAGATCATCCTTCGGGATGAGCCGCTCATGCCATGTCGGCCTCATACCGCCCCTAGCACGGGGTGAGTGGGGTCGGTGTGAGGCCCATCGCCGCTCTTAATGCTCTTGCTCCTCGAATTCCGGTTTATTTCCTCTACTTAACTCTTTCTTTGTTTCTTTCGCAGACCACTTTGGAAAGGGCTTGTCTGAGGATCTTCTTCAGAGAATGGGGCTGCACAAAGATGGGACCGTTGCCAACTTGCATCCCAAGGCTCAAACCCACGACCGTAGGAGGTCGCCGGACGATCTTATGGAGCAGCGGCTGAGGGGCTTGAGCGTGGAGGAGGCTCAGGCGAAGGTTATCAGCGGCGTTGTTCGTCGGACGCGGAAAACAGTGTCTTCGGCGGCGAGGGCGTCGACGTTGGCTCCAACTCCCACCCCCCTTTCTAAAAAGGTGGAGGTTGTTGATATTCCTTCTGAGGGGGACTCCGATGCGGAGGAATCTCCCCTTATCCGAAAGAGGAAGGAGGCAGCCTCTACCGTTGGCAAGGAAGTGCCTCCTCCGGCCAAGAAGGCGAAGCACGGTACCTATTCATTCCGTGGCCTAAATTTAGCCGAGTCATTGGGTGCTCCTGATGACAGGCTTCCTGACATGTCGATATACGTTGATACTGACGTCTTTATTAAATTCTTGTAGGCCGGCCCGCGCCCGGCTTCTGCTCTCGTTGGGCGGCGGTGGAGGGGACCTCTGCGCGAGTTGGTGATCAAGGCGTCACCGTCAACCCTTCATCCTGAAGGCTTCCTCCTCCCGGCCCCGCAGGTTGGGGTCAAATTGTTACCACCGTCCCTTCATCCCGGAAGGCTTCGTCTCCCGACCTTATAGAGGAAGGCACGAAGCTAATTAGGGAGCTTGCAAGGTGGAACGTGGTTACAGCTGCTCGTCTCATGGAGCAGGAGAAGGCCGTGGCTCGAGCTGTTCATGAGCGTAATGCCGCTAAGCAGGTGGCTGCGTCGGCAAAGCTGGGTCTTCTAAATGAGCGGAAGCTTAGGGGAGATGCTGAGAAGGCGCTCTTGGCTGAGAGAAAACTCAGGGAGGACGCCGAAAAAGAGGTCCTTGCTGAGAAAGCCAAGGCCGAGGGCCGGCGGCCGAGGCGCGAAGTGCCGGAGAAGTGTAACCACGTTCAAGGGCGTGCCGACCTCTATCTCCAGCAGAGGAACGAATCCGAGGGCCTGTTTAAGGCCCGGGCGGAGGTGGTTTGGGGCAAAGAGGCCATCATCAAGCGAGTAAAGAGGCTGACATTGAGATGCTCCAAACTGTCATGCTTCCCAATCTGTGCGCTGAATTTCGGGACTTGGCCGAAGGAGCTGCTAAGGAAGTGATCGAGGAGCTCTTCCCTCTTGAAGGTTCCTTTCCGTGGGGTAGATATGACAAGCTGCTTGATGATAAGCTCGAGGCTAAGGAGAACGCCATGGTGGAGAAGGCCAAGGAGGCTGTGAAGGCAAAGATTGATAAAGAGGCGGCCGCGGAGAAAGCTGCTCTTGCTGAGAGGGCTAAGGTGGCCAAGGAGGAAGCTGAGAAAATGAGGGCGGCTGATGACGCCGAGGCCAAAGCTGAGGCTGCTAGGAAAGCTGCTGGGTTGCCTATTGAAGAAGATGCGGCTATCGCTACTGACGGTAAGCAGCACCAGGCATAGGTTGCTTGATGAGAACAAGTTTACAGCAGATCTGCTTCAGCTCCTCACACACCATCATGTGCTGCTTGATGAGAACAAGTTTACTGCAGATTTGCTTCTTTTGTTCGGGGCCGATGATTAAGCCCTTCCTTCCCGTCATCCTTTGGTGCCTCAAATGACATAATTGTAGCTTTTGCTTTTTTCCTTGTATTTTGTATCCTATGGTAGGTTGTTATCTCCATTCTTTTCGCCTGCAAACTGTTATTATAAATAAGAGTTCGTTTCTTTTGCCTTCGGCATGGCCGAGGTCTTTTCTCGTTTTTGTCTGAGTTGCCCTTTTATGTTATTAGTTGAGCGTCTCTTCTTGTTTGAACCTTGGCTTGGCCGAGGCAGTTTAGAGTGTGCATCTCAACTGTTTTTAACGCTTTTAAGGCATTTTGATTTGTTTATCAATCGCTACTGGCCGCGGCCGCCGTGTGTACGCTTTCGATGGAGATCGCCGCTCTTGTCGGTTTGACAGTGAAGAGTCGGCGTCCGGATAGCGTGTTACGCGGCGTCTACCACTTTAAGTGATCGCCAAGCGTCTACTATTTGGGGTGACTGCCACAAACACTACATTTCTTCATCACGGGGAACACCGCTCTTGTCTATGACAGTGTGAGTCAAGCGTCCGGATAGCGTGTTACGCGGCGTCTACCACTTTAAGTGATCGCCAAGCGCCTACTATTTGGGGTGATCGCCACGCTACATTTCTTCATAACGATCGCCGCTCTTGTCGAATCGACAGATGAGACGGCGTCGGCTTCCCAATAACGACGCCGCTCTTGTCGAATCGACGAGTATGAGACGGCGTCGGCTTTTCAATAACGACGCGCTCTTGTCGAATCGACAGTATGAGACGGGCGTCGGCTTCAATAACGACTGCCGCTCTTGTCGAATCGACAAAGATGAGACGGCGTCGGCTTTAACGATGCCGCTCTTGTCGAATCGACAGCATGAGACGGCGTCGGCTTTTTTAACGATCGCGCTCTTGTCGAATCGACAAGCATGAGACGGCGTCGGCTCTTTGCTTTAACGATCGCTCTTGTCGAATCGACAGTATGAGACGGCGTCGGCTTCTTTAACGACTGCCGCTCTTGTCGAATCGACAGTATGAGACGGCGTCGGCTTCTTTAACGACTGCCGCTCTTGTCGAATCGACAGCATGAGACGGCGTCGGCTTTTTTAACGACTGCCGCTCTTGTCGAATCGACAGCATGAGACGGCGTCGGCTTCTTTACTCGTACCAGTGATTTGTGGTGAAAATGGACATCTTCATGGGGGACTTGGTCGATTTTACATTCGATATTAACATGCGTCGGGATGCCCACAGCTGTTTTGGGCACCTCCGGCGCTATACAAGGTCTGTCAGTTTCCTAATGCCTTATCTAGAGGCGTTGTTCCCCTGTCAGCCGTCGGTTGCATCCATAAGGTCGCCCTTCGGTTGTGAGGATGAGCTTTTCCCCTTCTCTGACTGCTTCGCCACTTTGAGGGATTGCATGTTGCATCCTCTGGCAGATATCTGGATGTTGACCACCTCGTCCTTCTCGTCTTTGGAGACGAGTTTATGCGCTTCCCCCCGGTCCGAGACGTACATTAGTGTCAGGGCTCGGATGGACATTACTGCGTCGGCATCGCTCAGAGTAACTCGGCCTATTAGGACGTTGTAGGCGGATAAGCCGTTGATGACGACGAACTCGGCTAGGACATTCTTGGCCGCTTTCCCCTCGCCGAACATCACCGGTAGTTTGATTGAACCCAGGGGTACCAGGCCAGCCCCGGAGAAGCTGTATAGTGGATGGGCGCAGGGGCTCAAGTCCTTGATTCTCAAGCCGAGGTCAGGAAGCACTCCCGAACATGATGTTCGTGTAGGCGCCGTGTCTATCGGACATCTCTTCACTAGGTGGTTGGATATTTCCAAGTTGACTACGAGTGGGGTTTGTGAGGGGCGATGACTCTCTCGTAGTCCTTCCCTCCAATAGTCATATTGGGAACGCTGGAGGCGGCGGTCGCTGCGTTGGGCACAAAGTTGATAGCCCGATCACGACTCGTTCGGGTGCCGTTTGTGCCCATGAGCGGACCCACCGTTCTCGTTACCTCCGATTACTACATTGATAACTCCTATCCGTTGAAAAACGGTTTTCTTATCTGAGCCGCTGGCGTCGGTCTTCTGGCCTTTGGCCACATACTTGTCGAGGCTCCCCTTACGGATTAGCTCTTCAATGGCATTCTTCGAGATGCGGCGATTTATCGATGAGGTGGCCGGGCGCAACCGTGGTACTCGCAGATCGGTTTGAGTCACCGTCTCCTTTTGGCTTGGGAGGCCGTTCCCACTTCGGCCCTCGTTTCGCTCGGGCGAAGACCTTGGCGGCCGATGCGACAGAGGGGTTTTGTCATGGTAATGCCTTTGGTAAAACATTCCCGAACTCCCCCCCGGCGCCCGTCGCCCCCGTTTCTTGGCGGATCTATCGACCGTGACTTGTTATTGTCACGGCGTTTATCATCGGATCGTGACCTGTTATTGTCACGGCGCCTCTCATCCAGGACTACCATCCGGCGGCTTTTCCTCTCGAGGGCTCGGCCTCGCCGGGGCCTACCAGGTCTTGTGGTAATCTTCCACCTTGATGGCCTGGTCGGCCATCTTCCTCGCAGCGTCTAGGCCCAGGCCCCCGTGCTTGATGAGCTCGTCTTTTAAGTTTCCCTTTGGGAGGCCCTTCATCGGTCGAAGCCGCGCGATTCGGGATTGATTTCCCGAATCTGCTGGACCTTGCCGTCGAACCTCTTCATATAGCTTCGTAGAGATTCGTCCTCCTCCTGCTTGATAGTTAGGAGGTCCGACGTCTCCACGACCGTCCTTTTGTTGCAAGAATCTTGGGCCAAGAAGGCGTCCTTTAGGTCGGCGAAACAAGATACCGAACCGTCGGGAAGTCCCTTGTACCATTTTGAGCCATCCCATGCAGAGTCGTTGGGAAGACTCGGCACTGCTCCTCATCAGCTGCTCCCATACCGACATGTAAGACTCGAAAGCCTCGGCGTGGTCGGTCGGGTCGCTGTCTCCTTTATATGTGAACGCCGGCAACTTCAACTTGGTTGGCACGGCGGTGTCTAGGACATAATCACCGAGGGGTTTGTTTGACCACGTGTCGGATGACACGCGGCGACCGACTCCTCGCGTTCCTAGTCCGGCTTCTCTCCTCGTAGCGGGAAGGACTTCTTCTCCGGCTCGGGCTTCTTCTCGGCTCTCGAGTCGGGCTTCGCTGGTTCCCGGGGTGTGCCTCGTCGGTGTTGCGGCGGCGATGTCCTCTCCCGAGTACGAGAAGGACTTACGTTTACCACGACCACTTGGGGCTCCTCCGGCGTCTTGGTAGGGTCCGCTTCTCCCGTGCTCCGTTCAAGTTTCTTGGAGTCACGCCGGGCCCTGGCCTCCGGGACCCGGCTTCCGCCGCTCGTGTCGGCGTGCCTATGTGAGCTGGTGTACTCCCACCAGGTCCAGGAGTGTCTTGATTTTGCTACGTCAACCACCGTCCCATGATGGTGACTGGTTGGCGGACGGTGTGTCCGGTATTATCGGCATTCGAATTCGGTTGGACTACTCCGCCGGTGGAGGGTTGTACTACTCCAGAATGATGAAATGTATCATCTTGGTAGAATGTGGCTTCGTCGGTTGCGACTATTTCTTGTTGTTTCGACATCTTAGCTTTTTGGGTGGGTTTTTTGTGTTTTTGTTTTTGTTGTTTGGGAATGAATGTGACTAGCTTCTAGTTTGCTTTCCCACAGACGGCGCCAATTGTTCCGGGTTTAATTCCAGAGCAGGTGTTTGTTACCACTCGTAGCTAGTAGAATGATGTCCTTGCTTGAATCCTCCTTGCGGTCTCCTGAAACGATGAACAAACTGAGGGCTCGGCTTTGGCCGAGCGTACTCACTCCGACGCTCAAGTCAGTAAACTTAGAGAGAAGTTGTTGTAACTTGGCTAAGGGTGTATTGTAGAGAGATAAGCAAGATATTACCAGATGAATAGTGGTTATTAGGTCAATTTATGGATCCTTTCCTCAATGAAGGTTGAGGAGTATTTATAGGCTTTTACCTTTTGTCACGTAGTGGCCAAGTGGCTATCGGTGAAAAGATCGTTATACCCTCGGCCGATGGACTGTGGCGAGGCTCGCCGAGGGTCTTGGATATGAGTACGCGGATTTGTGTCCCGGCTGGCCGGTTGTCCGGCCGAGACCCAGTGACAGCCGATGGGCTTCACCGGCTAGACTGTCTAAGTCGTTGACTTTGCTGTGAATACCCTTGACCTTGCTCAATGTGTTGACTTGGTCAGCGGTGCAGAATATGCCCCATCAATTATATTTTGAAGAAAAGTATTTATTTTGATAGTTTTGAAATGTTTAAAAATAGTTTAAACCGTGTAAAATCTTTTATTTCGAAATAAGGGCGTATCGGGGGGGAAATGACAATTCGTTTGAACGTTGGGTAAACGAATTTGGAAATGGGTCGTATGAATACTCAATTTTATTGTAATCTCGTGTTTAAAGACTTTGGACTTGACGGAATTTGCGTTTGACTTACGGATTTAATTATTATTGAAACGAGTCAAAACCGACTCGTAAAAATCCCGACTAAAAATCCCGCACTTCCTTTTTCCTCCTTTCTTCTCCCTCACGCGGCATCCCCTCCCCCTATTCTTTCTTTTTCTGATTTTGTTCCTATCATCATCATCAACATCTCACAAAGACCAAAAAACACCATTTTATCATTTCAAGCTCAAAATCGACGTAATTTCTTCGTTACTAGTCCGTTTTTCGCATAATTTACCTTTCCGGAATCCCCTCGTCGCGATCTACAACTTGGTATAATTTAATTTCAGTTTTCATTAAGTTGTTTTAAGACCAAATTTCGGTATTTTCGGTGTTGGTGCTTATTTATTGTGTTTTAATTGTTTATTTAGGTAAAGGATTGGAAGACGAGTTTGGGGACTCGTATATTATTGAAGATAGCGGATAGTTGCTAGTTAAGGTTTGGGTTTGAGGTGCTAATTGCTCTTTTTCTAGTTTAAGGTAACATATTTCGAGTTACTCGACGAAAGATCGTCACATGTTTTTGATTTTTGTATGTTTGGTGATTTTTACTTGAGTAGTAGTTTTCAAATGATAAATTTGTTGTATGCATGTTTAATTTGTGCCTTTTGTTAGTTTAAATTATTAAAGTTGAATTGGGGACGATTAATTAATTTTCAGACGGTCTCTTACTAAACAAAAATGGAAAAATAAGGTGGTGTAGGGGAGACGGCAAAGAGGCCGCGTGGCAGGCCCGAGGCAGGCCCACGGCTGCCCGGGTTGGTCCGTGCTTGTTTTGCGGTTTTTCGTACAATATTGGTCATTTCGGGTTAATTAAGGTTAGAATAGTATAAGTAACAAATGGGTAGTATTTTGATAGTAACAAAAATTATGTTATTGGTAAAATTGTGCTTATATTAATAGTTATCACATGTTAGGGTAGTTTACAAAAGGAAATTGTAATTAATAGGCTCAAAATGAATTTTATAGCTATAATTGTAATGTTTTGTTGATTGTGCCGAAAACTGAGCCTTAGTCCCTTTGACTGATGCGATGTCAGTTAATTGAGTGATTGGTCAGCCGCAATTTGACCTGCATCGCCGCAGGTCGGGGTTGCGGGTAAAAATTCGGTTGAATGAATTAGATAATCGGCCTTTTTCTTGTTTTAGGCCATTTATCAAGCTTTAGTTCACATGTATAGCTTATTGAATTTAATAGTGTCTTGTATTGTAGAAATGGCCCTAGATTCCCTAAAGCCTTTAATATGGTTACTATTGTTAGAATTAGAAATTAGTATTGAATACTTATTGAGGATTCTGTTGGGATTGTATGCTGTAAATAGACATTTATATAGCCTTTCACATGATAGAATGTTAGCATTTAGGTTGGTAAGTGGGACTTTTTGCCCTCTTATGGTTAAGTGGGTGTCTTAATTGACTTGTGTGTTGAGTCGTGTGTGGTGTGGGCTAAAGTATTCAAGCTGGGACTAGCTGAGACTAGGTCCTAGGTGAGTATTTCGGCCTTCATCATAGATAGGTCTTTATAGTCTCTGACGAGTATATGTTCACTGCTTGATAGCCTTTGTGTTCCTGACTAGTGGATTTATATCCAAGTTGGGGCATGACCTCGGTACTAATTTTGATAGTATGGGGTCGCTTAAGTACTAGCCAACCCTTCGGTGGTGTCCTTAGGGTACTCACTTCACTTTGTTTTAAAAAAGGTTGTGGGTCTTGGGTGCGGTGGTGTGTATCCGCATGTCTAGGTCCTCGCAGATTTTAGGCTAGGGTTGTGTTGTCTCTTGGCCATGTTTTCTTAATAGTAATCCGAGCCAAGATACCGGTTCGATTACCTTCCCTACCTCGTGGTATAGACTCGAGTTACAAAGTGACTATTGACGGTACTAAGAACTTATGCCTGTCTTTGATATATTGCCCTTTCTTGTTTGATGATTCTATGAATCATAGAAGGTGAGATGCAAGCCGGCTATGGTTGATAGAGTTTGGATTACAATTTGTTAAATGTTTCACATGTTAGTTTAGTTTGGTCAGTTTAGGGCTCATATGTTAGAATAATTGATAATTGAATTCTTTATCATCTTGTTTACATGTTTTATTACATGTTACATAAATTTTGACGATTCGTGGCTGGGAGGACTCGAAGTTACTCCCCACTGAATTGTGGCTTTCGTGTTTGTATAAAATGCGATTGACAGGTTGTTGATGCTTTGTTGGGGGTCACAGACGAGCTAGTGAGCAAGGAACCTTGGACCTAGTTTTGGCTATTCTATTAGTAAACCTTTTACACTTTTAGTTTGTATATTATTTGAAGGGACATATGTCTCCCTTTTCTATTTTTGGTTTGTATCCTTATATTTTCCGCGTCTTTAGTTATGTATGTAAATTAGTTTATCAGCTGTTGCAGGGTTTTTGACACTCTTCTTGAGTTGGATTGGTTGTGAATGGTTTAAGTTAGAAATTTTTTTGAAATTGCAGGTTTTTGGACTAGTTGAACCATTTACAAACATATCCTACCAGTTTTTCTGTAGAATTTACGTATTTATTTAAGGCTAGATTTAAGGGTGTCACATATTTTTTAATTGTAAATCAACAACTAAATGAAGATAGAAGACCAACTTTATTAAGAGGTACTATAATCTATGGCTCTGTTTGGTAAATGACATATTGGCCAAATTTCAGCATGTTGGAGAGGTTTAGCATGTTTGACTTACGAATATGCTATTTAGAGCGTTTGGTTAATGGCATATTGAAATAGCATATTGGGGTCCAATATGCTGCTCCTATTAGCATATTAGGTTAGCGGATTAGAATGAAAAAATATTGTCATATTTACCCCCTTAAAAAATACTAACCTTCCTTTTATATATTTAATAAATAATTTATTCATATCCTTTTTTGTCATTTTACAAGAATCTAAACAATCTGCTGATCTAAAACTGTCAATTACCAAACACCTCTAAAACAAATCTGCTAGTCAAACCCGCTAAATCATTATGCTAGTCAAATCTGCTTTCTAAATCTGCTTCTGCTAATATTAATCCGCTGTTTACCAAACAAGACCTATATATGACAAATAAGAAGACAAAAGGAAAGAGTAACTATTACGCCAAGTTAGCATAATATGTAGTAGAACACTATGGTCTTCGACACTCTTCTAACACTATGGTCTAAATAAATCTTTGTGTGAGTATAATATGGTCTTTGATAGATGGATTCTTCTATGGAAAAAATATAAATTGCCAAAATAAAAAAGATTGATTTTATCAGTGTTTTTCTTTTTTTTTGCAAGTATAATAAATATCACATATAATATGATTGGCAAGTATAATCTTGGGCGAATATAATAATGATTCAATCATCAATAATTGCCATATATGTTAGATGTTGAATGTGTAAATGCGGTGAAAACGTTTTATTTTTTATGTTAATTAATTAGGCGGGAAAAGCTAATGTGAGATTGATTGTGGAACTGCCACGTGTTTAGTAGTTTCTCTATTATAATTTTATATAGATATATAGATATAGATGTGTAATGAGGTTGAACACTATAAATAGAAGAAAAATGAGATGACATCACCGGGTGGTAGTTAAATTGGGCGCCACCGGAGATATTATAGTAAGTTATATAGCTATTTTCATTTCCCACCTACAAGATTTAAATTTCAAACTAATTTGTAGAAAAGGGTAGTTTAGGTACTTAAAACTACAACTAATTATAGTTAATAGTAAATAAATCTATGACCCTTATCTATAACCCTTATAAATGTGTGAAAACTTCTTCCAATAAGCACAGTAGATCAGCGTTTTGTGTGCTTCTCACGTGATGAACAGCAACACCACTGATCTCTACTTTGTTTAATTTCTTTCTGACTCTTCATCTTTCTTTCTTTCTTTCTCTGTTCTCCTCTTTTCTCCTTCCTCTTTCTATACTTTTTTCTTCTTTGAGCTTATCGAAACGCCATTAATCATTGATAATTATGATCCTGCCTTTTCCTTCTTTCTTTTTTTAGATTGTTTACTCCTATTTCTACTTTCTTTATTCGGTCTTGGGGTTCCTCGCTATCAACTTCTCCTTCTTGCTTGCTTATTCTTTCAATCGCTCCATTATACTCTTTATTGATCTCCTTTCTGTTTTCTGAGGACGATGATGATTCTGATGATGGTGGCGGAAAATAACCGGGTATTTTGGTATTCCATTTCTCACTATTGTGCTGTGTTGGGTCGAATTAGGGTTTTGCTTTACTTTGATTTATCACTATTGTGCTTTAATACTACTGATTTTATTGGCGGGTTTTGATTGGGTTTATGAATTTCCATTGGCGTCTTTCTTCTTTTCGTTCTTAATCATTTTCAGCTTGTTTCTTGGGTTTTTTGGGTTTACTATTTCAATTTTTTGTATTCTGGGTTTTTCCTTCATACTTGCTAATGAGTTCGGTTGCTCCTTGTTTGGGTCTGCGATGCTAATAGTTGCAACTGATTGACACTTTCTTGTGAGAGGAACAAATTTGAATATGGAGAGATTATATGAATGTTTGTTCATCGGATGGCGCCGGTGCTCTCTTCATGAAGGTCTGTTTCTCTTGTCACTGATCAATTTAATTGAGCATATCGTGTATTCATTTCTTTAGTGGCGCTCGGGCATGGATATTTAGCATAATAATTATGTTTCAAACAGCGTACATAAATTAATACAAGATTCAAACATAGTATACATATCTAGAATAGCATACAGATGTAGATAATACATTAACTTTATACTAAGTCGCGTCCTTAAGGATGCATTTTTTCATTAAGACTTAATGCTAAGAGCATGATTTAGAGGTGGGGTAGGCTATGTTATTTTGCTGATGGAGCGGATGGGCAGGCTGCTCTTAAAACACAATACGACGTTGGCATTCTACGGATTGCATGTTCCTCTAAACTTGCCTTGGGCTCTTACCAAATTAGGCGGTTACAGCTATCATCTGATGAAGATGGCGACTCTGCTTCTTGGCATCTTTGCTCCCTCATACTCTCTGCAAACTGTTCTTCAATATGGCTACTGAAAATCTCAATGATGTCAATACTACCGTGATCGTCTGCTTGAGGGACTACAAAACGGCCTCTGTTTGCACAGATGTCAAAAATTACATTCCATGTTAGAACTAATTCCAACCTTCTGAAAAACAACACTACTTCGTCCTTGAGCTGGTCTAAGAGAGCCCGTTTTGCACGGACAGTTGCTGGAGTAAATGAGATAAACCAACAAGTGAAAAAAACAAATTAGATTACACAAACAAGGGATTTTTACATCATAGTGTACGATAATGTAAAATAAGGTTATCGTAAAGAAACATATCTAACAATACCATCAGAGACAATAGTGTCCACAACAGGTGGTGTGATCTGACTGGTGTCCTCTACCATTAAAAGGCTAAGCTTCTGCATGTTAGCTTCTGGCTGGGTTAGCAGTCTCCATATTGCTTCTGTTGTCAATACTATGTTTAGTCGTTTGTATAGTTTAGGTGCATCTGCAACTATTGCATCAATTCTCATTTGTATGTTCTGGACTACAACATCGTTTGTGGACATTTTGACCAGGAATTGTGTTTATAGTTATTACAGGTTGTGGCACAGAGAAGAGAAAGAAGATGAGAGATATAAGGTGTGTTGATATCTAACCACTACTACAAAACTTGTGATGCACATCGGACTTTTCGCTATATGGACATCGGATACACAACCGATGTAGAGTTTGGTCATGTCCATTGTGGATTAATGGACATCGAATTTTAAACCGATGTCCATTAAAATTTGCACATCGGATTTTTAAGAAAACCGATGTCTATTTGATCAATGGACATCGGATTTTTAGGAAAACCGATGTCTATTTGGTCAATGGACATCAATTTTTTTGCAAAAATCCGATGTCTATAATTATTATTTTTTATAAAAAAAAAAATATTACGCTGTTGCCCATATTAGTCGTACACATGATGACAATGCAAAATGATTCCATAATCAACAAAAAATATCTGTATACAATCAATCGGTTATCCAAAGCCAATTACAAAAAAAATTCATCTACATAATGTGTCAAATTTACTTAGACGACTAACCTATACAAAAATATAAACCGATATGTAAACTGACTAATCGTTAAAAAAAAAAGGCCGAAGAGACCAGACTACTTGGCAGCCTCAGATTTGCTCATCTCCCATTGGGCATATTACCAAGAGAATCTGGTTCAACACAACAAAGTTAACGAGAAAACAAAATATCAACATAGAAGATCCTATATAACTAATGAGACACATACATTACTGTATTTTAAGTATCACAACTACTAGCAATACACTCACCTGAATGTAATGAGCTTGGAACATTTCCTATATGGCCGCTTCAACTTCTGCCATACCGACAAGGGTTGACAAGGGTTTTTCCTGAAGGTTCATAAACATATGCATTTTTCCAAAAATTAGCTCCAGCACCAGTAAAAACAGGAGGAATTAAATATGCCACTGTCATTCCAAATCATTCTTATGCTGAATAGATTTTAATCTACCTAGGACTCTAGGAGTAATCCTCCTCAGTGTTCATCTTGCATTGGGGACATGACTCGCTGAATCTGATTTGACACACGGAAGAGGATATGACATACAAGCGAACTTGCATAAATAAACAAATCATCAATGAGAAGACATAAGCAAGTTCATACAACAATCAATCATAGGATGACCATCTTATACAATGTGTTCTTGCAATAACACACAACTAGACTTGACTAACCTAAGAGAGGACAATTAAGCTGTTGAAAGTAAATAAATGAACAGAGACTTAAAATCACATGATAGATATGCATCAACATTAGAGTACACAACCAAATATAAGGTTAACTGATTAGAGAGTTGAGTGCATTTAATCAAAAGATGCGTCATCAAATATTATACACGGTTGGAGCCTCCTACAATTAGTAATAAGGTTGAACATGAATAAACAAAAAAATGCTCAATAACTGATTTGAAGCACATCATATAGCCAAAAAACGAGCCGGAAAGCCAGATACTTGTCACCAGGACAAGTTTAAGAACAATTTTAACTTCTCAAGATTAACTACCTGCATCTACTTGGACTTGCATCTACTTGGACTGCAAAAGATACTCTAAATTAAATCCTAATTTTTACCCAACCCTAAATCAAATCAAACAAATATTGTAAAACATACGAATAAGAGTAAGAACTTTCTACCTAGAACTGGTCGTGGACATGGGATTGATAACCTGGAAACTAAGCGTCTGTCAGGAATTCTTCTGTGGAATCTGGCCTGCACAAATTATTTCAACTTAAGATTAGACCCACGCTAAGTTTTACGTATCAGGTATCATATAGAGGAGATAACATCCTACTAGTGGCAATAACATAACCTTGACAGAAGCTGAAAGAAGGCACTTGATGACACTAAACTAATTAAAATTCGAAAAACCATTACGAAAGTGAAACACTAAGCTAAAGCTATTCTGCTGCAAACAAATTACAAATTAAGTTATCTACTTCTAGTCCCAGACACTAGTGCAAGATGTTCAATCCAACAATTAACAGTCCAGAAGCCTGTGCTTCATTAAGAATGCCAAGATTTTGGTCTTAGACTATTGATAACACCTCAGATTGTCATTTATATACGAAAAAGCTACAACAAACTCTGTACCATTCTTATATTAGTAGTCATCTTTGTCAGCTTATCATGCCTAGCAAATGATAATAGCACAACCAGGTCATGGCACAAAAAGAAGGCAGAAGCAATCACATAACTATAATTACCTGTTTTCCATCTTGACAAAAAGTGGTAGACTGTTCTATATATGCAGCTGTAACTGTTGGAACAAATATATTTTTCAGAATATTCAAACACTACAGTAGGATCAAAGCCAAGTGTTAAACACTCAATTGCTTCCAACTTGGCAGCTATACGAGCATCACAACCATCCACGACATTGTTGAGATACAGTAATGGCGTATTGCCAATCAACTGTGCAAAAAGTATACGAACATATTAAAAAAAAACTTGCACTTGCATACATTAATCCATTGAAAAATAAAAGAGATAAGGTTGCTTACTTCAGTTACGTCTTAGCAATAAAAGCCTTCTTCTCCACCATTTTGAATGATACTGAACCAAGTCAACAATATTGTTCCGACTTTAGTTTAAGTGATTAAATTCCAGTAACCAAATGACACCCAATAAAATTCGAAGTTAGGTTGAAAAAGTTATTTACTTTAAATCATTATCCAATATTTAGTCAAGGTTAAAGCACATAATCAATTTGTTGTTTGTCATAGTGTCAATTGCAAAAGCAATGAGTTCTGAATTTTAATTTGATTGTAAATTCAGTATCCAATTTTCCATAAATCTCATGTACAACTTTGATTAAAACAGTGGAATAATCAAGCAAAGGAAACAATTGAAAAAAAGTAAATGGACCAATAGTTGGCGATATAATAAGGTTTACTCCAACTCCAAACCCAAATTCATCAAAATTAGGGTTTCACTTTCCCCTAAAATTCAGCAATTTCATTAAATCACAATCAAATAATAAAGCACAAGATAACATTAATGTAGTAATAAATCAAATCAGTAACTAAGATCAACAAAGTAATTGAAAAAATGAGATGGAGAAGAAAGGAACCTAGTGGAAATCGAGAGACACAATTTTATTTGCGACTAAACGACGATGGCGACTTTATGTCTGGCGACGTTACATAGTGTGCAGTTAGCGGCGTTCGAATGGTGGATTATGGTGGACGCCAAACGTGAGGAGTAATGGAGGTTTGAGGAGTAGTGATACAGTGATAGTGAGACGGTTGAGAGGAGTTAGGTGAATGAAAATATGTGAGTAATGTGACGGGTAGTTTTAAACCTATTTTGGGCGAGTTTAATGGACATCAGATTTTAGAATAGCCGATGTTTATTAAACGTGAATTTTAATAGACATCAGTTATTTAAAAAATGGATGTATATTGAATTGTATAGACATCGGTGTTTTTTAAAACTCTGATGTCTATTGTTTAGACATCAGTTTTTTAAAACCTCTGATGTCTATTTAGTGATCTCCATAGCGGTTTTTGTAGTAGTGAACTCTTATAGAAGCTTATATATAGAAGAGTAAGATTGCATAATTGAAGAGTAACTGGTATAAAAACCAAAATCTATGGACTAAACTGGTGCCACCTCTTACCACTTATGAAAGTCTCTGACTAATTCATTTATTCGTTAGAATCTCTAGCAACTGTTGCTGAACAAAGTGAAAAAGGCTATATCACATTTACCTTATTTTGTATTTTATGAACAAACAATGCATTTCCTAAAGCTGGCAGCAAGTTTACAGTATAGAATGACCCCATTTGTTCAATTATTTCTCCTAATAGTAGTTATCTTCATTGTTATTAGTTGTTTCTTAACACTGCCATAATAATTGCTCAAAATAGGTAGGATTATATGGCAACATAGGCAACCAGGACGATGCTATTGTATCAGGGTTGGAATACCCCTTTGCTGCTTTGTCTTTATGCATAACATTGAAATGGATTTGAAGAGTTTAACAGACACACTAATAACAACACGATACTTGATTACCAAGCCTCTCTTGTGTTCTGGGGATTTATTGGAAATGTTCTTATAATTTGGCTATATTTGTGCCCACTCTAAATCATATTGAACCTTCAACTGACGTTTGAAAATAGGGGGTATGATTCATTTGATTCCAATTCCCATAGAAGATCAGGTACAATGTATGTAACAAGTTCTCAGAGTGATGCTTTCCTGGTTAGCTCTAAAGCATCTGGTGTTTGTGACAATTCCTCTACGTGATATGTTGATTATACCTTGTGGACCATCAAGTATAATGTATTTTAAGCATGTAGTCGAACTATGTATTCTTTCGTCATGTATCTTGCTGCATATGAATACAAGTTTGTTTAATTATGCGAACTTATAATTTCGGGATCACTGACTTTATCTATTGTTGTATCCTTTAATAATTGTTTTGATAGCAGGTGTTTTAAACTCATTAACTACATCGGTATTTACTTCACAATTCTACAACAACGATTCTGGTACTTCTGTTAATAGTTATGTTCATTAGTTTAAACTTAATTCCTTAATCTAACTAGCAACTATGTCTAACTAATCTAACCTATTAAGGTGCCTTTGTAAAACCGGCACTGATTATTTCCTTGCATTGGTACAAATTTTAACAAACCAACTGTGTTTAGACAACGGACAACAAAAAAAGTCACGTTAAAAAACGAGCGGATTTGTTTGTGGGTATAAGGAAGATCGTCAAAGTTTGATATCGTACTATAGTCTAACTCCTTAAAAATAATCAGAAATTACAATTGCAAGGACAATTTGTACTTCCCTTTTTTCCATTATTACTTTACTTACTTTGGACATTATGTTAGACAAAATCTTTTCTTCCCATACATCAAAGATTACTCCATGCTCCTAATAGTACAACATCCTATAGGAGACTATTCATCTTAGAAAATACAACAAATCTACAAAATATAGATATTACTTTATAAGTAAAGTTTTATTATCAATATATTATTCTTGTGATCACAAACATTTGCTTGTCAGAATACTCACAATGACTTTTCATCAACCTCAAATTCATATGCATGACTTTGTCCTTATCAGGGCATTTCCTCTTGTTATGAGTGTTAGACTTGCAAACTGAACAAGTCATTTGAATACCATGCGTAGTCAACTTGCCACTCTTTTTGGGATCCTCTTGTTATGAGTGTTAGATCTCTTCCCTGACAGAAATAAGTTCACTTCTAGGAGTTTGAGAGGGGGCACTAATTTGTTTTTGACAGGGGACACTGCTTTGTTTTTTAGAGGAGGCAGCCTTTTGTTTTTGAGAGGGAGCACTACTTGGTTTTTGTGAGGGGACACTTTTTTTGTTAGTGGATTTTTTAAGAGATTCCTTTAGGGTTTCAGAGGTGGTACTTGACTTTTGTGGTCCATTTTTCTCACAAGCCTGTATGGGTCTTTTATCTTCTTTCTTCCTCTTAGGTGTCAACTTTTGTGGACAATTGACAACAGCTTCATAATTTCCCTGTACCACACACTCTCATTTATGAGGTTCATTAACTGAGGTATATCCCCTTCATCAACAAGGTAACACTCAACCATCCTATTAACTACTGCCACTTCACATATGACTTGAGCGTCCTTGTCATCCTCAGCCTTTTGTAAACCAATATCAGGTTTTCTATAAAATATCCCATCAACATTTCTCCTAAAGTTATCACATTTCTCAGCCTCTTCAACAATAGTGAACCAACATAATTCATCTGGGTCAACACATACTGTCCTAAAACGTCTACTAGTATACCCAAAACCCTTCTCAGATTTCTTAAAAGATCCACCAAACCATAATTTCAAAGTTATAGATTGCCAAGCAGCCTAAATAAGCATCAATAATTTTCAATCGGTAAGATAAGAACATGATTATAAAAAACTAACACAAAATAACAAGATGGATTTAAAATAAAACTATATGAAACAATGCATCTTAGATTCACATAATCTAACCAAAATTAAACAAATTAAGATAATTAAACAAAATTATTGTGGAAGACAATTACTTACAGTTGCCATTGCTGAGATGTATATCCAAATTATGGTAATTAGGAGATGAAAGTGCAAATAATGACGAAAAGAACTTCAATAGCGTGCTGAAGATTAATGGCGAAAAAATTGCAGGCATAATGTAGTAGATGATACCGATTCATTGGATTGAAAGTGAAAGGGGAAATAGGGTAAATTGGAGATGAAGGGTCTTACTGTGGAAGATAAGTAAGAAATTAAGATGCGGAGTAATAAAGACCACACAATTGGTTTTAAGTAAAAGATAACCTGTTTTTCAGGTAACAAGTCATACAAGAGTAATATGGGAAAAGTTTAGGATGGTTTGTATTATAGTGAGTTAATTTATAGTATGGAGTATTATAAGACGGGGGGTCATAGTATGGATTATTCTTATTAATTAATCCTATCTATATTGCTGACTTTACATCTTCCAAAAAACAAGCATTTGAAAGATGTGCTAATCTTTGGAAGTTGAAACAAGAAGAAATAAAACGTTTAGGAAAAGGTTTTTTCAGAATACCAATGCTTGAAGAATTTGTGTGTAATGAAATTGCTTATTACCACTCTATTACTCTAGACATGACGTCTATCTTAATGACTATAACCCATAAACTCCCTATTCACTGCAGCTTTATAACCACTCTACGGCATACACCAACAAGTTTCACATCATGGTTGACTATAAGTCATCACAATGCTCAGTATGATCCGACCCCCATCATTAATGACATAGCTGCATCAACTATTGTATGACAACATAACCTTGCTCATAAGGCTATTGAATATCTTATCCCTATTTACAATATTGAAATAGTTGATGCAAATTTTGCTCCTGAAGAAGTTAAATTTGCTGCATTGATGTCTGAGTGTGCAAGAAAGAAATATGTAAACCTAGAAAAACATATGGTGGAAGTTCAGGAAGAGCTTACACAAACCCTAATTTTTAATGAAGAGGATTGCGCTACTCCAAAGGGTGCTGGCCATTCAATTCCTATCCTGAAATGCCCACCACCACCTCCTAAGAAACAAAAAATGCATTTTAAAGTTTCATCTATACATCGTCACATATTTGTTGTCAACAAGATAGATCCTTATCCAATGCGGCAGTATGACAAGAATAGCTTGTTTAAACATGCTCAGTTTAAATGAAGAAGACATGGGATTGCTGGTTCTCTTTTGCTGCTTTATAGTGCACACTAATAGTTGAAACTTCATTTGATGTCCTGTTGTTGATATGGCATGCATTTAGCAGCCATCTTTTGTTTAGTGTATTTTGGAGCTAGCTAAGTCAATTTTCATGGTCGTGCAACCATTATGTAGGTTTTCGGGACTAGATTAGCAGCTAATATGTAGTTTGTATTCTGCTGACTAATGCGGCTGTTAAAGTATAATTGTTGCATAATCTGTAAGATGTAAACTCCTAAACTTTAAGGTGTAATCTCCTATTTTCTACAACTGTTATACTACTAATGTAACATCCAGCCATGTTTCAGTTTATATCGTTTGTAACCTTTGTTGCTGAAGTACTTATAAAATGGTGTTGTCTTCTATAAACTACGTTCAGACATTCCATATACAACATTGTTGTTGTCTTCTCATCATAGTTATAGTGATTAGTTTTTATTGTAAGCAGCAAAATATCTACAGCATTCAACTATATCTGAATAATTCACTCTAATATGCATAATACTATAACTCTGATCTCTTTATAAGATAAAATATAATTTCTGACTACATACAATCAGTTTGATTAGACATTAGTTTCGTGGCATTGGCTTATGCAGCGAGTCAAAAAAATTAATATTATTAAGTCATGTGTATGCGAACATGAGCATTTCCTTTGAAGGTTAGAAATTCTAGCAGTAATAGAAAAACGACTCTCAAATTGTTGGGTAATTGTTATTAGCATTCTTTAGAAAATGTAATTATTTATAGAAAACTGTATAATCTGTCTATTTTGGGTTTAGTCTTTTTTTTTTCTCATTTATTACTGTTAAGATGCGCAAATAGGTAATATTGCACTTTTAGTTATTACAAAGATCAGATTTTTTAAGTTCTACGCTTCTAAGGATACTGGTTGTTTGTTTGTCAGAAATTTACGAATAACAAGTGTGTTTGTAAGATATATATACCACAACAAGACAATGTACAATGGGTGAGTACATGGCCTCAAATTATGACTGTCTTACATGTATGCTAATTTAGTGTAATTCTACCTGATATATGCTTGTCAATCACAGTTGGTGATTTCCCGTACTACCCAACTGAAGGACTTGGCAAGCCTAAACGCAAGTGCAGATCTCAGAGCCAGGCTCAAGCCAGTACTTCAAGGTAACATATCACTGTGAGTCTTCTCTTAGGTACAAATAATAATATAGACAAATGCAGTTAATACTTGCTTGATTTTAGGCATACGCTAGGACACATAGATGCCAAAGCTTTAAAAAGGCCACGCAGGAAACCTCCTGTGCAGAAGCAAAGCAGTAAGTGTCTAGCTCATTTTATACTTTTTGGTAGCTTCTTGTGTAAAAAAACTCATAGTCTAAGCTGTTATTACAGTTTCAACTCTATGCTAGAACTACCTCTTGCTATGATTGGACAACCATTGGTTGGGCATCCTCTGAAGTTACGAACAGTTCAATCATGTACTAAATGTTTTGCAAAAAGATTTGTCTATGAATCTAAGACATTCTGTTGTGGTGATGGGGCTAGTTCTACCATTCAGTGCATACCCTCCAAAACTGACTAGATTATGTTGGAGGTGGTGTCCTCCAGTTAGTGCGGATAACGTCATTGCACGTACACTTGTACGGACAAGTGAGAGCTTGTTGGGGCTGGTGTCCTTTACAGTTAGTGCAAGGACTTACAAATCTCTAAAAGGATCAAAGGGCATACTTTTGGTATTATTATCAGTTGATCCACGTTTATCAATAACGGTTGGCTTGCTAGATAAGTTTGACGTTATTGTCATACAGATGGCGGTGATCAACTGGTCCCTAAAAGTCACACCTATAGGATACGTTTGAGAGATGTGACAGTATGAAAATACAGTCATGTTGATGCCAAATTTGACTAACCAGTTAGTCGGAGTTATTGACTAGTAATTAGTCAAACGCGATGTTGAGACAATTATTTAATACGGATTAAATAATAATGGCTAAGACGAATTAAGCAGTTAATTCGTAAATTGAATATAAACGATTTATATTTGATTAATGTATATTGAATTAATTATACAATATTGTCTTTGTCGGACATGTATTAATATTTCAACTAATCCGTGTTATTAGTCGATGTATTAATAACCGATAACCGATGACAGTTTATAATAAAACCCGTCATATACATTTTTGCGGAATTGATCGGACCACAAGTTAAAAATGAGGAGAAAGTAGAAAGCCCACTCCCTCCTCTCATGACCCGCGGACCGAGACAACAAAAGGAGAGGCTCCCTCTCCTTTTGACCTAAGGATTCATTTTTACATGAAAATTAGGGTTTTGAGGAGTATTTTTCTCTGAAAAACCTAGATCTCACATCGAATAACCTCACAATAGCTCTCTCGATATTGCAAGTCAATTAGAGAGCATTTCTAGCACAAGGGCATAGTCTCAGACGGTCTTGGGTGCAACGATTAGGAGGAAATCTCTGTTGATTTTTCTTTTTACGCCGCACATCAAAGGACCCGAGGTTGATTCTTAAACTTTATCGTTTTCTATTGTATTTCGTTTATGACCATAAATCGCATGTTATATTTACGTTATAATCCTTAAAATTAAGGGAATTTTACGGATATTTCCCTACAAGTGGTATCAGAGAAAGGCCACGTAAATTTTCATTGTGATTTTTCATAAATCGATTTGAAACGATTTTGTTTTTTTTGTCTCGAAAACCGTGCCTTGTATACACGGCTGTTTCGTTTTTGTAAACCGTGACATGCTTGTTCATGTCTGACCTTGATTTCGTTTTATTTTTACATATTGTTATTTTATACTGAGATTATAGCAATATGTTAAGTTTTGTCAAATTTGTTGATTTAATTTTATACGAATTAGATCAAATTTGCAATGGTTTTGTTTCGACAAATCTGTTTTCACGAGGGTTTAAATTTTCAGCATGTTTTCCTCTCGATCGAGCCATTTCCTTGTCGATCGAGAGCTTTTCAGTGATGTTTTCTTTCGATCGAGCACATGCTTTACTCGATCGACCTCTGTTTAAAACCCCACTGTTCGATCGAGTAGTCCTCGTACTCGATCGAGCAGTCTTGCTGATAAAAGTCCTCGATCGACCACCAGTTTTGTCGATCGAGTTCTTTCTGTTTGGCATACCTCTCGATCGACTAGCAGTTCAGTCGATCGAGCCCTTTTGTTCCTCGATCGAGCACTTTTGTCCCTGGATCGAGGGATTTTGTTTTGGCAGCTTTGAATTTTACTCTTTTTGTTTTAAATTCTCTTTTGGCCATAAATTGTACATCATACGGATGTTGTACACTCGCTTGATAGTGAAACGGTTCACTCACGTACCATATAGTTATTTTAAATTGTATTTAAAGTAATGGATTGTATTAGATTAAAATTAAACTGATAGAAGCGGTTTTATCACATAAATTTTAATCGTTAAAAGGTGGTTTGGATAAATTTAACATAATTACGGAATTATGTCACGAATAAATTTGTTTTAGTTGATGCATTTTATTTATCGTTAATTTTGAATGTTTTTGAATGCTTTTATTACGTATTTATTTATTTTACAAACGTTTGTAACTTAGTGTGGCCTTAGTAGAACGTGTTACCGTAATGATGGAACACGGTCTTGGTTGTATTTTGAGATCTCGTATCTCCGTTTTGGATTTTTCACTTGTAATTACAGTTTTTTTGTATTTAGAATGTAAATAGGTTTATATTTGTAATTTTTAAATTGTAATTTTTGAGAAGACCAAAGATGGAGAACCGGATGCTCACTCCCGCTGCATGAACAAACATGGAACATCAAGACAAGCTTCTCGGGTCCAACGGTGGATTCCAAAGTTGTTTTATGTTCTTTTTATTAGGATAGGCCACACTAGGAATTTTATTTACGTATTGCATTCTTTTATTTATTTTTCGTAACGATAATATGCATCATATTCCGCCTAAAAACCAAACCACCTAATTATTGCATGAAAACTGACACATATAGAGGTCACGAGTTAGTTTTCTTTGACATTCTCATGTCACACGATCAATTCCAAGCCATCACCTAAATTAATTCATTCACGCAGACGCTAGTTATTCGTTCACTTAATATGAATTAAAATTAAGTTGATGGGATCTTCCTCGTATAAACAAAAATTGAGAATAGTCTTTATAGGTCAAACTCCAATGAGTCCCTTCTTCGTCGGTAGGCATAATATGACCCCTTCTACGTCGGGTAAGTTGGAACTGATTGACCTATTTTATCTCAACACTATGGTCACTCGTACGATCCTGTGATTATGGTGGACTATAGATAGGATTTACGGAAATCTATCGACCAAGAGTTCTTACGGAAGAATTAGCTAAACAGTTGGCTTATCAATTTACAGAAATTGAGTCTTGGGATCACTTGTATTATTCTTGAGGGAGATCAATTATGCAAGTGCAATGAGTCTACACGTTAAAATGAATTTTAAATAGACTTAAATCACCTCGATGAGTTGCTTATTTCGTTTTTGTTTTTCTTTCTTTTTCAGTGTAGAACACGATCTATTAAACTGCTATAACGAAATGGCTGGTCCTACTAACGACCCAATGCCAAGTGCCACATTGGACCGTGAGTCCTGGCTTCGGATCTTCATGAATCGGATGAATCAGTCTACTCGATCAAGAATGATGGATCAAACTTCGCGGATCGGGAGGCGGCATTACGGAATCTTGCCGCTGGCGACGGAAGCTCAAATATCTAATAGAGCCCATCCCGCCAAACCCAGGTCCCACGGCTAGAGCTAATGAGATCGCCAAGTTTAACGATTTCTGTATGGAAGCGGGTGCGATTAAAAACGTACTCATTTTTGCCATGGAACCCAATTTGCAGAAACGCTTCATAGCCCATGGTGCAAACAAGATTTTCACCACGCTCACTAAGGAATTCTCGAAAGCACCGAGAATCGTGACCTATGAGCATACCACTCGCTTCTTTGATGTCGAGAAGCTGGAGACGCTTGATTGTAAGATCAGCGAGAACATTGTTATTGACCGCATGCTTCATTCACTCCACGATGGTTTTGCGCTCTTTAGAGCGAATTACTATATGAATGATTTGAAGAAAAGTCCCCATGAATCGTACTCCCTTCTCGTGCTGGACCGAGAAGGACATGAAGTTCAGTGGGAGTATGAAACAAGATGTTCTCGTTGTGTCAAACAAGGGCAAGGGTAAGGGCAAAGCTAAAGCAGACCTAGCAGTAGGTAAGGCGAAGTTTAAGAAGTCAGGTTCAAGCAAGAGTGGGCCTGGTGAGTCGAGCACCTCATCAGGCGCGACAAAGAGCAAGAATGAAAACATGGAATGCCATCATTGCCACAAGACTGGGCATTGGAGGCGTACATGTCTTGTCTATCACGAGGACATAAAAGCAGGTCGCGTTAAACCTGTTGGTATGTCTTCTTCTTCTACTTTTATTCATATGATTGAGATTAACCACGCAAGTTACGGAACTTGGGTACTAGATACTGGTTGTGGTTCTCATCTGTGTAATCATGTGCAGGGGCTCCGAAACATCGAACCCCTCGTAAAGGGTGAGGTGGACCTGCGTGTTGGGAATGGCGCACGAGTGGATGCCGTCTCAAGGGGAACATATGTGATCCAGCTTCCTAGCGGATTTGAGTTATCTTTATATAACTGCTATTATGTACCCAGTCTTTCGAAAAACATTATTTCGGTTTACGCACTTGACAAACTTGGTTTTTCATTTGTAATAAAGAATAATTCTTGCATTTTCTCATTACACAATATGATTTATGGCAAGGCAGTCTCCATGAACGGAATTTATGTTTTAGATCAGACCACCGAAATATTACACGTAATGAATAAAAGGTTAAAGGTTGGTGACAAAGATCAAACGTATCTATGGTAATCGCCGCATGGGACACATTAATGAGAAACGCGTGAAAAAACGGCTCATCCAAAATGGAGCTATCTCGGCCTTTGATTTTCAATCATTTGGCACGTGTGAATCATGTCTCATCGGTAAGATGACTCGTATTTCCTTCAAAGGTGTTGGAATGCGCGCTGCTGACCTATTAGGACTCATACATACGGATGTATGTGGGCCTATGTCAATCACCGCACGAGAAGGCTATAGGTATTTCATCACTTTCACGGACGATTTAAGTAGATATGGCTATGTCTACTTAATGAAGCACAAAAGTGAATCCTTAGAGAAATTCAAAGAATACCAGAATAGGGTACAGAACCTACTGGGTAGAAAGATTAAAACACTACGTTCAGATCGTGGTGGCGAGTATCTTTCTCACGAGTTTGATCAACACCTTAAAGACCGTGGGATTGCCTTACAGTTAACTCCACCTGGAACACCTCAATTGAATGGTGTGTCCGAACGGAGAAATCGAACACTACTTGATATGGTTCGATCCATGATGAGTCACACCGTGTTGCCTGACTCATTATGGGGTTATGCTCTTCTCGTCATTTGCTCTAATACTTAACGCGATCCGTCTAAAGTCTGTCGACAAGACTCCATATGAATTATGGAAGGGAACGGTCCCTAACTTGTCCTTTATACGGGTTTGGGGCTGCGAGGCTTATGTCAAGTGGAGACACGAGGACAAGCTCGGCCCGCGATCGGTCAAGACATACTTTATAGGTTATCCTAAAGGAACGCTTGGTCATTACTTTTATTCGCCAACCGAACAACGCGTTTTTGTTGCGGCTAGTGCGACATTCTTAGAGAAGGAATTTCTCGAGAATGCAAAGAGTGATAGAACCTTCGACTGTCGGAGATTCCGGAACCAAATACCGAGCAACCATTGGAGGAACCAGTTCCTTCAATCCCGGCTCAGGAGTTAATATTCTGAGGAACCTAGGAGGTCGGGAAGAGTCTCTATTCCTCCGGACGGATACATTGGTATGGTCGAGGAACATGACATAGATGACATTCTACTCTTAACGAGTAGTGAACCCGCAACCTATAAAGGTGCCATGACTAGTTCTGACTCAAAGCTATGGCTTGAGGCCATGCAATCCGAGATGGACTCCATGTATGAGAACAACGTATGGGATCTTGTTGACTTACTTGCTAAGGTTCGTCCCCTTCAATGCAAATGGCTTTACAAGATAAAGCATTTCGTGGAAGGTCAACAAGATATCTATAAAGCACGACTAGTTGCTAAAGGTTTCACCCAAGTGCCAGGTTTGCACTACGATGAGATTTTTGCACCCGTAGTCATCTTTGCGTTCTATTCGGATAATCTTAGCGATTGCCGCTTTTCATGACTATGAAATCTGGCAAATGGACGTGAAAACCGCCTTCTTAAACGGTTTTTTGGAGGAAGAGTTGTACATGGTACAACCCGAAGGTTTCATCGATCCGATACATCCTAAGAAAGTGTGCAAACTTAAGCGTTCCATTTATGGACTTAAGCAAGCATCTCGGAGTTGGAATCATCGCTTCGACCAAGTGATTAAAGAAAATGGATTTACTCGATCGGTCGAGGAACCATGTCTTTATATCAAGTCGAGTGGGAGCAAGATTGTCTTCCTAATATTGTATGTCGATGACATACTCCTGATTGGGAATGACATACCTCTCTTAACTTCGGTGAAAGTATGGTTGAAAAACCATTTCCAGATGAAAGATCTGGGTGAGGCACAAAGAATTTTGGGCATCCGTATCTATCGAGATAGATCACGTCGGATGTTATCTCTCAGTCAGGAGTCTTACATAGACAAAGTCCTAGAGAGATTCAGCATGACTAACTCCAAAAAGGGGTTTCTTCCTATGGCTCCAGGGGTGCATTTGAGCAAGTCTCAGGCACCAGAGACACCGGAAGAGAAAGAGCGCATGACACGGATTCCTTATGCCTCGGCTATAGGATCAATCATGTATGCCATGATATGCACACGTCCGGACGTGGCATATGCATTGAGTATGACAAGTCGATTCCAACAAAGATCAGGTGAATCACATTGGATGGCTGTCAAGAACATTCTTAAGTACTTACGGAGGACTAAAGATTGGGCATTGACTTATGGAGGCGAACAAAAGCTATGCGCAACCGGTTACGCAGATGCTAGCTTCCAAACGGATCGAGATGACTCGAAATCTCAGTCTGGATTCGTTTTACTCTTAATGGCGCTGCATCGGTGGAAGAGTTCCAAACAAAACGTTACAGCAGATTCTACGACCGAGTCCGAGTACTATGCCGCGTCCGAAGCTACAAAGGAAGCGATATGGATGCGTCAATTCTTACATGGACTATCCGTAGTGCCTAGTTCTAATGACCCGATCACCATCTATTGTGACAATAGAGGTGCCATCTTCCAGGCTAAGGAGCCCAAGTCTAGCAACAAGTCTAGACATGTACAACGGAAAGCTCATCTAATCCGAGATTACGTGGAGCAAAAGGAAGTAGTGATAGAAAAGATTGCTACGAGATGATAATATAGCGAGATCCTCTCACTAAACCATTACGACAAGATAAGCATGAAGGGCATGTTAATTCCATGGGAATTAAACGTGTTCCTGAGTTGTAGTACTCTTTTTATGGACTAGATTCATTCTCTTTTGTACTCCATACGACATCATCGTTTTGATATTTATATATTTTGTTTTTCATGTGGAATTTGTACGACAATTTTGAACACCACAAAGTGAACTGAACAAACATTATATTTTTGCTCCTTAATTGCCCACATGAGCTTATAACTCTGGAGATTATTTTGTGACGTTGGTTGATGGTGGGTTCAACGAGCCATAAGTCAAACGGTTGACTGACCAATCACAGAGGCGAGTTATACGGATATCTCGTAGGACACAATTGTGACATCGACGTGGAGTCCTAAATGTTTTATAACATTCGGTGCCTTGGCCGTGGATAGGACCTCCATGGTGATCCTAAGAGTCGATTCTTTTGACTATCGATTGTCTCTTGAGACTAAGGCAGATTTTGGGTGACTTTGGTTTCTTTCTCACGGTCATCCGTAACAGGGGGCCAAGTAGATTTTTTTCTGGGTCATTTCATGCTTGCTTAGATCGGAAGGAGTCGAGTTGAAGGAAATATTCAGCCTTTATCGGGTACTCGATATTTCTCAGGGCCACTCGAGGAGTCAGAATCGAAATGCATGGCCATGCTCGGATACGGATTCGTTTTATCAGTTAAGTTACTCTCTAGTCGGGGAAACCACTCTTGATACAGATCGATTGTAAAATACGACCTTTGCGGATCCGGATCTGCAAATTGTTTTACATTGAGTGGGAGAAATTTTAAATGAATATGAGAATTGGTTATCGCACATACACTTGTACGGACAAGTGGGAGTTTGTTGGAGGTGGTGTCCTCCAGTTAGTGCGGATAACGTCATTGCACGTACACTTGTACGGACAAGTGGGAGCTTGTTGGGGCTGGTGTCCTTTACAGTTAGTGCAAGGACTTACAAATCTCTAAAAGGATCAAAGGGCATACTTTTGGTATTATTATCAGTTGATCCACGTTTATCAATAACGGTTGGCTTGCTAGATAAGTTTGACGTTATTGTCATACAGATGGAGGTGATCAACTGGTCCCTAAAAGTCACACCTATAGGATACGTTTGAGAGATGTGACAAAGATGAAAATACGATCATGTTGATGCCAAATTTGACTAACCGAGTTAGTCGGAGTTATTGACTAGTAATTAGTCAAATGCGATGTTGAGACAATTATTTAATACGGATTAAATAATAATGGCTAAGACGAATTAAGCAGTTAATTCGTAAATTGAATATAAACGATTTATATTTGATTAATGTATATTGAATTAATTATACAATATTGTCTTTGTCGGACATGTATTAATATTTCAACTAATCCGTGTTATTAGTCGATGTATTAATAACCGATAACCGATGAAGATTTATAATAAAACCCGTCATATACATTTTAGCGGAATTGATCGGACCACAAGTTAAAAATGAGGAGAAAGTAGAAAGCCCACTCCCTCCTCTCATGACCCGCGGACCGAGACAACAAAAGGAGAGGCTCCCTCTCCTTTTGACCTAAGGATTCATTTTTACATGAAAATTAGGGTTTTGAGGAGTATTTTTCTCTGAAAAACCTAGATCTCACATCGAATAACCTCACAATAGCTCTCTCGATATTGCAAGTCAATTAGAGAGCATTTCTAGCACAAGGGCATAGTCTCAGACGGTCTTGGGTGCAACGATTAGGAGGAAATCTCTGTTGATTTCTGTTCTTTACGCCGCACATCAAAGGACCCGAGGTTGATTCTTAAACTTTATCGTTTTCTATTGTATTTCGTTTATGACTATAAATCGCATGTTGTATTTACGTTATAATCCTTAAAATTAAGGGAATTTTTACGGATATTTCCCGACAGATTATACACTTCATCAGATGATATTTCAGTTCACTTTCGGCAATTTGCGCGTTTGTATAATAACTTATTTGCATACAGCTCAATTGGAGGGCGGTTTGATTAACAAACACTTAAAGGGATCTATGTGTTTAAGATGCAAGATCAAATGTATCACAATGTCCCTGACTTAGTTCCCCGGGGCAGTAGTCCAAAATACCTACACCTTTACTTTTATGATGGCCAGCATGAAGCTGCGAACCATACAACATGCTTTAAAGAACTTGACCGTGCTGTTATTGATATCCTAACGAGGATAACTCAATCAATTCCCTATGCTCTGTTTTTCTGATCATTGAAAGAGATCAATGTTACTGAAGAAACATAAATACTCCTAACCAAGAATCCTTCTCAAGACCAGCGTGTAAGCAATGCTCCTACTTCTGACGAATTTACTGCCGTATGGTCTGAAGACACTACATGAGGAGAGACCAAAGGACCACACATCTTGGTTACTAGCCATTCACAAGCGTTGATGCGTGTCTATAATATGATGTTTTACATCTTTATTTCCACGTATTTTATGTCTATTATATGTAGTTTATTCTACTATTTCCCCTATTTCTGTCTACTCTCGTATTTTTATGTAATATTGCAGATTATTGCGGAAATGAGCAGAAAATGAGCCAAATCTTGACCCCGAAAGCTAAGCTTAGGAAGGACATGAATATTTGACTCGGACTTGAAGTTTAGAATGCATTTCAAGGCCTGAAAGGTGTATTTGCGTGAGCTTTAGAAGCGGATTGCCAGCTACAGTGGTCTATAGACTGACCTACATGGTCTATAGACCATCAGAATGCTTCTCGATATTGCAGGCTGTTTAAGATGGCTATATCTCGAGTTCTAGAGCAGATAACCGAGTGATTCCAATTGGAGGTGAAAGCTTATCCTCTTAGCTTTCCAACGCCGTGTAGAACGCCTGATTTGACCAAGTAACGAAGAAATGGCAGCTGTTTTAAGATCGGTGCGCGCTGCAGGAATCGTCAGAATGCAATTACAGACAGGTTGTTGGTCGATGGTCGATCGACTGGTCCAAGTGGTCGATCGACCACTCCACGAGTCTGACGAGAATTTAAAGACGAGATTTAGAAGCCCATTGTATATTAGGTTTAGGAATAAGAAGTTGCGTGATATTCCTATATAACGTAGCTCTAGTTTTCAGAATATGCATCCAGTTTTTATCAGTTTTAGATCATAAAACAATTAGGGTTCTTGAGATTATTGTTCTTTCATTAATAAAGTTTCTGTTTTGCATTCGATCTTTCCTTCACAATTCCTCTTCACGGTACCTTTCTGTTCTTATATTCAGTTTCATTACTTTGTTCATTTGTAGTATAGAATTGCTAGAGTAGTAATCCCAAAAGCCAATTATCGTTTATTGTTATTTGCTTATTTAATTATTTCAAGCATGAATACAGTAGTTTTAATCGTTAATCTTGTTGTTGTTTTTACCAATATCATGAGTAGCTAAATTATTCGTGCTAGGAATTAGGGAATCCATGGCGTCATGAGTTAATTTTATTTAGTCTAGGTTGAACCCGTGCCGGCCTTATTTACCTTTGTGAGATTTTTACCCCTTGCTAGATTGAGAAATTAGCAAAGTTTGACTTCTTGCAAGTAATTGGAAAGACTATAGTGCGAAAGTAATTAGGTTTCTTTCTAGGGTGAAAAAGAGACCGAAAGGTTTAATTTGAATAGGGACTTAGACGACCTATTTGACATCCTGAGACGGTATTGGATAGACCTTGACTTTACTAGAATGGCCCTTAAGCCATGGTGAACCGAAATTCCTAGCTACCTTTTATTATTTACTTAAACTTCATTTAATTTTCGGTAGTTAGTATAGAATCAAGCAACCAAAACACCCCCCTTATTTGTTACTTCTAGACTGAAATATAGAACAACTAAAATTCCCTTCCTCCCTGCGGATCGACCCTGACTGCCACTAGCTTCTGTTAGTAGTATTTAGGTTATAAATATTATTTTTGGTACTAAACGACGGTATCAAGCGTCACATAGGATTATGCATTATTATGGATGTTATGATCCTCTACAATATCCTCTACTCTTCTCTAAAGGAGAATGTGGGTGACATCAAGGGCTAAAGAAAAATGATGTTCAATCTAGGGCAGGACCAAGTATACAGAATGAAACACCGCCTCCAATGAGCTTTCCAAATGCCAAAACTCTTCTAGAAGCAGAGGCATAGCGTAAGTTTTTTGTACAAACCTATTCTAATTCTGGGTTATCTCTTATAAGATTTTACTGTAGTTACACCAGTGTAACTTGACTCTAAAGTAATCATATTGTTTTGTTTAGAGAGTTCTCAAGCAAAAAAGACCGGGGAGTGGAATGTGTCTTGCCGAGAATATTATTGCTATAAGCTCCAGAATAGGCCAGGAAATATGATGCTCAGAGCTGGGAGATGCTTACAACAATATATTGTTGACATGTACGTAAAATTAGAGAACACCCGATTAGACTTCCTCAGGCACAACCAGGAAACTATAAGATCGGAATTGTATCAAGGCTTGCTTGACACAATTGATGCTGGAGAGCAATAGGCAGCTAACGTAGGAAGACGAGTTATTCTGCCAGCAACTTACATTGGAGGACCTAGAGATATGAAAAGGAGGTACTTAAATGCAATGCCTCTTGTGCAACGGTATGGCAAACCAGGTTTCTTTGTAACAATAACTTGCAATTTAAATTGGCCTGAGATTAAAAATGAACTAGCACAAGGAGAAGAAGCTCAGAACCATCCAGATATTGTAGCTAGAGTTTTCAGAGCTAAATTGATAGCTTTGTTAAAAAATAGTTGAAGACAAGATTTTTGGAGAAGTTGCTGCGTTTGTATACGTCATCGAATTCCAGAAAATAGGGTTACCTGATGCACATCTTCTACTGATTATGAAGCCTGGCAGCAAAATGAATTGCCCAGCTGATTTTGATAAATTTGTGTCTGCTGAGATACCTCCAGAGTCCAGTGAAAACCTTCACAGGGCAGTGCTAAAGCATATGATGCACGGTCCATGTGGTAAATTAGACCCTGACTGTTCATGTATGAAACATCCAAACAAGTTGGGCCATTGCAACTTGCAAGTATTCGTATCCTAAGCCATATGCGTTTGAAACCACTAACAGTGATGATGGTTATCCAGTCTACAGGCGGAGAAGGACGGGTGAAAATGTTAAGATAAGAGGTAAAACTCTTAACAACCGATGGGTCATTCCATACAATCCATATCTTATGGATCTCTTCGACTGCCACTTAAACGTGAAAGTCTGCTCTACTATTCAAGCAGTCAAATATTTATACAAATATGTTTACAAAGGTCACGATAGGATATCATTCAATGTTCCAGCAGAAGGTGAAGTGAGATTAGTAGATGAGATTGAAGAATACCAGTCTGGTCTTTCGGTTTCTCATGTAGAGGCAATTTGACGCATATATGGGTTTGATCTTTTTGAAATACATCCACCGGTCATGCCACTTCCCGTCCATCTCCAAGGAATGCAGACAATACAGATGAGGCCCAATGAAAATTTGACACATGTAGTCTCTAACAAAAAGCGAATAAGAACACCGTTGACTGAATTCTTCAGAATCAATATTGCAAATGTTAATAAAACAGACCCTAAGTACTTATATGGTAATTGCACTGAACATTACCGGTGGGATACAACAGAAAGATAATGCTTCAAGCGAAAACCAAAGGCCTTTGTAATAGCCAGACTTGTGTTTGTCGCTCCTTCAGAAGGAGAATGGTATTTTCTGCGGATGGTACTTGCGCACGTGATCGCGCCTACTTCTTTTGAAGATCTTAAAAATGTCGACGGCTATCAATGCTCAACCTTCCATGAAGCTGCGCTAAAAAAAAAACTGGTAGAGGACGATAATATGGTAAAGTTGTGCCTCGATGAGGCAACAACGGTTCAAATGCCAGCTACTTTGCGCCAACTATTTGCAACTCTACTTATTTTCTGTCGGCCAAAAGACCCAGTTGCACTATGGGATAAATATTACACTCCACTTTCAGAAGATTATTCAAGGGAACATCCAAATGATGCTTACACTACAAGGCTCCTAACAGTATATTGATTAGAGCAAGATGTCGAAGCCATTGGGAAATCCTTTAAGAGTTTGGGCTTAGAACATCTGATTAACCCTCAAGATTTAATATTTCAGCGATCACAAGATATACTTAATGCACTAAATGCACCTGTTCCAGACGAATGCGTAGTATGTCGCAATTCATTGAACGCAGAACAGCAAGAGGCTTTCAACATGATAGTTGAACATGTCAGAGACAACAAACCTGGTGCATTTTTTGTTGATGGGCTAGGTGGCATTGGTAAAACTTACTTATACAATGTTTTGTATGCAGAGGTTCGGTTGATGAATAAAATTGTACTTCCTACTGCTACGTCAGGGATTGCTGCAGCAAACATACCATCTGAGAGGACTACTGCTTCAAGGTTTAAACTCCCTTTAGATTTAGAAATCTCGTTATCCTGTGCTGTGCCAAAACAAGGAAGCATTGATGCCTTAATACGAGCAACCAGTTTGATTATATGGGACAAGGCTTATATGGCCCGGAAAGAGAATGTTGTTGCATTGGACCAACTATTGCGAGATCTGTGCAACCCTGATATCATGTTTGGCGGCAAATTAATTGTGTTGGGGGGGGGGGAGGGGATTTCCGTCAAGTCCTCCCAGTAGTACGAAATAAATCTATCCGTGAGGTGGTTAACTCCAGCATGGTGGCTTCAGAGATTTGGCCTCACCTTATTAAATTCCGACTAACTGTAAATGTAAGGGCTAGAACTGATCCAGAATTTTCAGAATTCTTATTGTCTCTTCGAAATGCGAGCTCCAAACCCGTGAATCTGAATTAGTTGAACTGCCAGATAGAATTGTGCTTGATACAGCTCAAGTAGGATTAGATCTTATTAGTACAGTTGCTAATACTGTTTATCTTGATTCTGATATCAACGATATGGGGACAAGTATATTCAACCGCGGATCAATACTTACACGCATGAATGAAGACGTTGACGATATTAATACATTTATGATTAACAAACTCCCAGGAGAAGTCATCATGTATAGAGGGTTTGATTCATTTCTCACAGATGACTGCAAGGTATACCCTTCAAAATTTATAAATAAGCTCAATCCAGGAGGAATGAGTCCTTATGAGCTCATCCTTAAAACAAATTGTCCAGTCATCTTTCTCAGGAATCTACTCCCATCTGCAGGACTGTGCAATGGTACTAGACTAATTTGCACAGAATTTGCACCAAATATGATTGAATGCATCATCACCAGTGGCCATTATAGCGGTGAACATGTATTTATTCCTCGTATAAAAATGCGTCCATCAAGCTCTTGTAACTATCCATTCTAGTTCCAGCATAATCAGTTCCCCCTTAAACTTAGTTTTGCAATGACTATCAACAAGTCACAGGGACAGACGCTAGAACAAGTTGCTGTCTATCTTCCAAGACCCTGCTTCTCCCCAGGGCAGCTCTATGTTGCTGTTTCACGAGTTCGAGAAGCAAACAAGGTAACTGTCATGACTGCATCAACAGACCATGATTCTCATAAAAACTCTATCAAGAACATTGTTTCTTTTGAAGTACTGAAGCTTGCAGGAATCATCTAAACCACTCCACCATCTAAATAATTGCTTCATTATCAGTAGCATGTTTACCAGGGACAGTCATATTGCCATTTTGAAGATGAACTTTGATGATGCATTGCTGGTTACTCCTAATCAATGACAACTTGCTGCATATACTGCACTCTTAGAACAACCATGCTACTACGCCAACCTATGTGCTCATAACATATATGAGTCTGCGGTTGGCCGTACAGTAACAAGGACTTTAATTGTATTTTTGACTATAACAAAGTATGTTCTATATCATGCAGTATACTTTCTAACCCTCTCTACTCTGCTTTGGTGTTTACCATCTTTGCAAATTAATATCCAAATATAAACTTTTTATTAGCTAATGTTTAGATAATAACCAGAGTATAAACTGATAATTACCTAAAAACTGAGATTGATTTACATAAAATAACCAAACAATAAGACTTGGCCATATCAGCAGCTAACCAAATCTCAGGGATATGTGATTCTTAACAAATTAATACTTATTAGAAAGATTTCAGACTACTACAAACTTTAATACTTCATACTTAAAACAAAGCTCTTAAAATAACTCATATCTACAATTGACCAAATTCCTTAAATATAGGAAAAGAGAAGCAAATTGGTTCTTACCGCATAATTTGCAATGTACTATCTTAGAAAATATTGAATATATCTAACATACTAAAACAGTGTTGTAGTCATACCAAGCCACACATATGAACCTCAACTGTTCATTCTTGATTAAAAAAAATACATTTACAACAACCCATTATACAAAATAGCACTATTCTTACCCTATTCTCTACTAGGTATGCTCTCAATTGCTTCTAACAGTACACCTAAAAAGCAAAACTTACCTCACATGATTCAGTAACAGTATTAACTAATATTACACTCCACCTTTATTACCTATCTAAATATACTTCTACTTACAATCACACCACTCTCCAACTTCTCTCTAAGCTCAAAGCAGTTGAAGAAATACCATAACATCTTCAAGTACGGAATCCGAAACACAGATATGCTTATCTTTTCTCTCTAAATTCCAGTTACATTACATTTATTAACTCTTGCTACTCATGTTTAGTTTAATGTCATTGTTATTTCTATCTATATTCAGTCTTCATCCTTATAATAAACAGAGCAATAAAACTCAAGTTAACATTTAAAGTAGTTAGGGTTAAACTTTTTAGGTTAGTCAGATAATATGTAGATAAAAATCATTTCATTATTGTTTCCTTATGATCTGCAAATGTTTATACATATAAACCAACACAACAAAAACATATTACAACAGAGTTTAGAATTCAAAACATTGCTAAAGTATAGTCTTCATATACTATATCAGAGGTTTTAATCAACCGCCAAACAAATGATTCTTTAAAGTATAGTGATGCTGATAGTTCATATGAGTATAGCCAAATTAGAATTCCTAACTGATATAAAATTTCCTTCAATTAATCACAAATCTAAAATAAGAAGCTTGCATATAGTTCACCTAATCTTAAATCTAAATTACAGATATGTATTTATAGTAGATGATGTTAAGCTTAATGTAGTTCAGTTCAATAGATCATACTACATATGTGATATTAATATTGTTGTCAAGGGTTTTAAATTGTAGATTACTGCATCTGCTTTAACTAGTACAGTAATACATCTTCCCTGATACAATTGGCCTATGTTGAGTTTGGATATGTTTCTTATCCTGCAACAGAATGAAGCCTCGTAGCATCTACTTAGATGAGCTAACCAACACCAGCAAGGACTTCAAAGTTAAGGTGAAAGTAGTTGAAAAACACCGGCCAAAGACGTCTCCTGCTAAGAAGCAATACCAAAGCTTGTTGTTTCAGGACGATAAGGCAAGCCTGTTCTCCCAGAAAAATGGCTAGCAGAATTTACTCTTCTAAACTAATGTTTATTTACTATATTATTGCATCTCAGCACTTCTCTTAGATCTGCAGTATATACAAATCAACATCTTTTAGCATAAACAGATAACAATTTTCCTCTACATAGCTAAGGGACATATTTATCTGCTATTTACATTGTGCTATTAATATATCATATGTTCAGTTATTATACAGTTAGTTTAACAACATTAACTTGTATTTTCGATATCAGACATTGATGGTCAGTATTTAGATGAGTTCGCAGTATCATTAAATACAAAAATATTAAAGTATAAGTAACATGTTTATATTAATTATACTAGATCTAGGATATTCTAATAAGGGTAAATAAATAAAGTATACTCTTAATGTGCTATACTATGATATACTAACAATGATACTGCTCACCTGGTTAACAGGGGAGTATGATGCGTGGTGCTCTTTTTGATGACCAAGTTGTCGTATATGAAGTTGCAATCAAGCACAACAAGATCTATGAAATAACCAACGTTCGTATTACTCCTCTTAATTATCAGATGTCGTATATGAAGTTGCAATCGAGTCTTGATTATCAGATGACCTTTAATACCATACCATTGTGCAACCAGTTGATATTGATGATGATTCTGCTGTCATAAACTATCATCCAATTTCCCACCTACCTCGAGCAACAGACTACAGCGAAATGAAACCAAATATATCTACACTTGCACCATGGAATTATATTATATTCTAATTAGATCTACTACATTATTGACATGTCTCGTATACACTGCAGATATTGTGGGCGTAGTTCTTTTCGTAGAGAACATCCACGACAGGTTAAAACATCAAAGAACAAAGAAGCCACTGTACGGGAAATTGTATTGATTGACCATAGGTAATCCATTATAATACTTCAGATGTACTAAGTTTGTGATATTGAAAAAATTATAACGCAACAGCTAATATTACATGCTCTTTTAATTCTACAATCGCAGCACCACACAACCATTGTCAATCTCGATTTGGAATGAACTGGCAGAAGATAACTACACTATGCTGGTTCCAACTCCTGGAAAATTCAGGACAGTAGGACTGACAGCACTTAGAGTTTCAAACCATAAAGGTCATGCTCATTTGTAATACTTACATTTATATGCATGTTTACAGATATTTTAGGATAAAAAATCGTCAAGTTATTAATTCTAATCATATTCTGTAGATTTCTCAATGACAACATCAGCATCAATTGTCTTCATACATTCGCCTACTGAGGAAAAAGCTGAATCACTTGCATCATGGTACTGAACAGGAATAGCAGTATTGAACTAATCAACGCATGAATTCAATTAAAACTGGCACTGCTCATTTATTTACTATGTGCCTATATATGCAGGATGACTAGCCACCAGACAGCTCTGACCCAAGTTCAAGCCAGACTTTTTAGTGTTAAGCTGCCTCTAGGTGCTGAAAGTACTAATAAGATTTCAGCTCTTCGTTCCAAAAAGGTACAGTAAGTTAAAATAATTACAGGTTGTTCAGTTGCTCAAATAAGTACACTCAAATACAGCCAGATCATCACACATATCCACTGAGTCGTGTACTGATAATATACGCAGGCAAAATCAGCATTACAGGACGAGAGGCATTGGTTGGATGTGACTATTCCAAACGCTGAATTCCATAAGATCAATGCATACATGGGATGTTCAAAGTGTGGAAAGCGCTCTAGCATTCCACCAGGGCGTACATACACATGCGACACTTGCTCTAAGCCTGATTGTACTTCAGTCCCAAAGTAATACTTCAACACTTTTATACTTAAGCAGCCTCAAACATAGTCGCTATCTAATTATACACTTGCTCATACAACAATTTACAATTCTAATAATCAAATACGCATCTTGGATAACCCAGACAATTGCAAACCTAATGCATAACCAAACATATTATAGGGTCACATTCACGTGCGAAATCTCAGATGGAACTGGATCCTTGCCACTCACTGCATTTACAACAACAACTGAAAATCTGTTCAGGATGTCAGCAGCTGACATATTCCACATGAAGCACACTGTGAGTCTAACAGCAAATGCCTTAAGCTACTAAACTATTTTATCAATTTTCATGGATTAAGTTCTATTTCTTGATTACTGTTTAAATGCATTGTCATTTGCGTTAATTGTTCACGTATTGCGTTTTTTAACCTGGTTAATTTTATTGGCTAATTTCTTCTATTTTCATTTAATGTTTTCAGATCTGTAATTCGCGTTTTAACAAATGTTCATGTATTGTGTTTTTCAAATCTGGATAATTTTATCTGCTAATTTATTCCTTTTACATTGAATGATATTGGTTTCTTCATTAGTGTTTATTACTTTTTCGTTGCGCAACAGTACTCTTCTTGATGTTAATAAATCCAAAACTCATACCTCGCAGGATGACGAACAAACTTTTACAGCGGTGCAAGAATTACTTCGTCTTAATTCTTTCAGAGTTCAAGTTGGTCCAGCTGCAGCACTTTCAATAAATAATTTATTAAAGTGGGTAGTGAAGCAGGTGGTTATTGATGGTGACGATGGCAATGCTTCAAAAAAAGAAGCTACTGAAAAAGTTTCTGCACAGACAGAAACTGTGAATACTTCTGAGGAATTACAGCCTAAATCAGACAGCTCCTTAAACCATCATGCAGGCAATAAACTTGCTAATCCTACAGTGCTAGCAACTGAAGCTGTCACTAATGACCTTGCAGCCTCCAGTGTTTTTGTTGATACAACTAACCTTGCAGAAACCAAACCAAGTGGCAATGCTAATCTCAATCTACCACTCGCACAACTTATCAAGAAGAATGCTAAGAAAGACAAAGCAGGTTCTCCATCTGCACATCTTTCATAAAACAGCTAAAGACCAGGCTCAGAATTAACGCAAGAATATAAATATTAAATAAGGATGTTGGCCTGTCTTTTAATATTTTGTTGAACTAGGTCTGAGACTGAACAATTTCATAAACTACAAGACCTGTAAAATGGCCAGTGCGTAGTGTATTTTGTAGCATTGCTTGCTTTTGTTTGTAATATAAACTAAGAAGCAATCTGAATCTCTTTTGGGTTTGTTAGTACTCCTTAAGTGTTTTATGCGCTCATATATGCTGTTATAGTTCATTTTTTTCAGAAATTGGAAAGACGTGATCGTCACCACATCAAAGGTTTTAAAACTATAGTTGTGGCGAGATCAGCTGTTTTTTCCTGTAGGATGTTGAATTAGTTTGCTTCTTTGTCTGTGTTTTCCAATGTTATCGCTGATTTGTGTTGGGCGCTCTTGTCTCAGCAGTGGTTGGCGAATCCACTGGCTTAGATAGATTCCACTTTAATAGGTTTAGTTAGTTTTGGTTATGTCACCAATGTGAATAGCGAACATCTTGTTATTCATGTATGTACGGTCCAGGATTCCTCACTGTGAGCAATACTGTGATTATTCGGGCATCCATAACTTTTGGGCTAATTTTCCGTAACTACCTGGGGCAACTGCTTACCTGGTCGTTTGTTTGGGTGAAGTTTTGGACTTTCTCCCCGTGCTATATTAAGGTTCATTACTATTGTCATATATGTGTTTCTCTTTCTATCTGTCTTCAATTGAGGTTGGTTTGTGATGAGCAACTAACTTGAACTGTTACAAAATTCAGACCCTTCTTTCTGTGCAGACATTTATAATAGAAGGGGCGACTGATATTTATGTTATTGAGTAATTGGGGGCTTATTGCTTCAGTCTCATAGTAAAGTAGCAAAAAATAACGAATTCTTATTTCTCTTAAAAAATCACAACGTTTGTTTAAGGGATTATTGTTTAATTGTAATAGGGGTATAGTTAAAATGGTGTAGGCAAGGTACAAAAGAGGAGGAGAACAAGATAAAGAGAACAAATGTAGGTGCTTGGTTTTGTTAAGATTAAGGGGCATAAGTGTGGATAGATGGTCTGAGTTAAAAAGAGGAAGGGTAAAGGAGAGAGGAAGAGAAAAAGAATTGAGTAAGAGAGAGATTACCTCTGCTTTATTTTGATGAGAATGGAAAGAAACAGTGAAAGTAATCTATGCTTAATTTTGTTCGGGATAAAGGACAGGGGTATTAGGGGGTAGAGGAAGGGAGAGATAGTCTCTCTTTCCAAACTATAAATTGCACAGAGTAGTTTTATACGATAAACGATTTTAGTTAATTCTATGATTTTATAGAATTTAATCGCATATAAGTTATTATTTTATATGGATACTAGAAGTTTGAAAAACTATTCTCCCCTTACGATTGGCAAATTTATATATTTAAAGTTCAATATGCAAATTTTTTTTTTCGAATAATCATTTAGGCTAGATGAACTATATGCAAGCTTCCCATTTTAGAGTTGAGATTAACTGATGAAAATTTCATATCAATTAGGAATTCTAATTTAGCTATACTCATGTGAACTATCAGCATCACTAAACTTTAAGGATTCAGTTGCTTGCTAATGTATTAAAATCTTTGATATAGTATATGAAGACTGTACTTTAGTAATGTTTTGCAATCTAAACTCCGTTATAATATGTTTCTGTTGTAATAAGTTAGGCCATAATCTTAGTAATTAGAGAGGTAAGTAGATTGGGTACCACACTACCTTTTTTTTAATAGACATCCTCTACTTTGTTTTGTAGAAGTTCGAGGAGAAAGAGAAGGAGAAAGATAGTCTATGCTTGCATTTTGTTTTGATATACAGGCGGGGGATAAAAGAGAGTAAATAGTAGGATAGTAGAAGAAAAAGTAGTTGCCTAATTATATTCATATTAAGATAGGGGTTGGGACGAGAGAGAAAGACAAGGATAAGAAGAAAGGAAAAAGCGACAAATACTGTTGAGATTAGGGGATGAGGGTGAGGAAGATTTCATATCAATTAGGAATTCTAATTCGGCTATACTTATATGAACTATTAGCATCACTAAACTTTAAAGAATAATTTGCTTTCTAGTTGATTAAAATCTCTGATATAGTATATGAAGACTGTACTTTAGTAATGTTTTGCAGTTTAAACTCTGTTATAATATGTTTCTGTTGTAATTAGTTAGGCCATAATCTTGGTAATTATAAAGGCGAGTAAATTGGGTAAAACACTACCTTTTTTTTTTTTAATAGACAGCCTCTACTTTATTTTGTAGAAGTTCGAGGATAAAGAGAAAGAGAGAGATAGTCTACGCTTGCATTTTGTTTTGATATACAGGTGGGGGATAAAAGAGAGTAAATAGTGGGATAATAGGAGAAGAAGTATTTGCCCAATTATATTCATATTAAAATAAGGGTTAAGACAAGATAGAAAGAGAGGGTTAAGAAAAAAGGAGAAAGCGACAAATACTGTTGAGATTAGGAGAAGAGGGTGGATGGGGGAATAGAGGTAAGAGGAGATAGTTTCAGCATACTTGGCTTTATCCAAATTCGTTCAAACCATAGTTAAAAGGATGAGCGTAAAGCATGATTAGGGCAGTCAAACGAAATATTTAGAAGACCAATTGAATGGGGCAAGGTTGAGATGCAACACTGATCTTATATGCAAGATACATTAAATAGAAGTTTGTATTGATCTCTTTATTTAAAATTATGGCCGAGGATCCTGCGTAATCATAACCATGCTTTTACAAATACATGTGTAAGACAGTACAACCGAAACCATTTCATTTAAATAGAAACTTTTAGTGATCGCTTTATATAACTTTACAAAAACATCCATTAGATCTATAAAGTTATAAAATAGTTTATGTAATGTAGCACCTTTATATAAGTTTTAGTGATCGCTTTATATAACTCTAAAAAAACATCCGTTAGATCTCTGTGTGCTGCATTGACATAATCGTACTTTCAAAGCATGTGGACAATCGATAATTAATCCCTAGAGATTTGTGCACATTTCCATATTACATTGTACCTTCAACTACTGCATTGGGTACAAGTCTATCAAAAAAAGGGGGGGGGGGGGGGAATGTCAAAGGATAGTGGGGTTTTGAGAACTTAACTTTTTTTAATTCTAAATTGTTTATACCATAATAATACATTTTACATTGTAATTCTCTAAATTCCACTCATATTCAATGACGTCACAGTGATATGACTTCAATGTTCATGCACAGCCAAGTTGAGTGTAGTCAAATAAGAAAAAACAGAAAATGAAGAGGTGGAATCACTGTTCATATGAAATCATTAAGTCCTTGTATTATTCATCTTCTTCCTAAATATATTTAAAAAAAAGTAACCACCAAATTACCGTTAAATTCGCTCATAACTCTTAATTACCATACCTATTTTTACCTGCACACGACCCTCATACCATAATGAATTAGACAAGGAAGAGTTCATTGCCAAGTATGTGTAATATCACGGTTTTATGAGTCTTTGGGTACTCTATCGAGTGAGGCTTACTCTGTCGAGTAAGTATGTTTTGTATACAAAACAGTAGTATGCCTGTAGGGTACTCGATCGAGTAGCCTTGACACTCGATCGAGTAAGTGGCACTCGATCGAGTACGTGACCTACTCGATCGAGTAAGTCGGTTATCGGGTGATGTTTGACGGGTTTTGTTAATAATGCGGATTAACATATAATACTCCGTCATCTTTCCATAAACACTTTTACAAACCTAAAAATACAAAAAGGAGAGATTGCAAACTACGTTGTTCGATTCATTCGCATTATTGGCAAATCCCGGAGCTAGAGGTGTCGGTTTCCTTTGTTCTTTATACCATTGTGATCCTTGCGTCAAGGGTAAGTTCTACGTACCATTTTTATAGCATTTGGTTAATGTTGGTTAAACCCTAATTTGGGAATTTGGGGGTTTTTATGTTTTATGTGGTTAATGTAGTAATTGTATGAATATATGTATAGGAGGAGGATTCGTAGAGGAGAGATTTTGAGACAGCTGCTAGATCGTCTGATTTGTGATTACATTCCAGGTAGGGTTTCCCTACTCAGTATTAATTACATGATGTGGTTGGTGGTTTCGTTAAGATTGTTGTTAAAGTATATTGTTGGTGTTTGTGACGGTTGTTGATTATTATCGTTGTTTGTTGTTGTATCTGTCTGTGATCTTCGGGGAGTGTCCCTGGATTAGTGGAGTCACTTGCGAGAGTGGCTTCACGCCTTTGATTCGCCTTCTGTGGAACCCGCCACAGAAGGGATGTGCACATTAATGAACATGGGTTTATCGCTCGATGGATATGAGCGGGGCTTAGGTAGGAACGGCTGCGGTCCCCCACTGGCGGTGTGGAGTACCTATTACGATGGGTGCTCTGGCAGGACTACACACTTTAGTGTGTAGTCAGTTATGTGGAGATTGATTATGGAGACTGGGGTTTGATGTGACGATTGAGCTGCTTGGCATTTGCTTTATTGTAATTTGTATTATGTAATTAGTACTGACCCCGTTGTTTATGTTGTAAAACTGTGGTGATCCATTCAGGGATGGTGAGAAGTTGTTGAGCAGGTTTGATATGGTGCATTTGGGCTAGCTGGGATGAGTCATCATTTGGCATTAGAAGAGTATTCCGCTGTGTCAGACGATGTCTGTAGTTGTTTAGTCTTGCTAGTAGACAATTTTGATTTTGGATGTATTGGATTTGTCAGTTTTGGTTTGGAACATGTAATCACTTAACTATATTTACTTTTAAAGTACGTTTCTTTATTGTCTTATGATATTTATTGCCTCGGGTAACCGAGATGGTGACGTTCCTATACCTGAGTGGTCCTGGTAAGGCACTTGGAGTAAGGGGGTGTCACAGTATGGGACATGGAAAGAAGAACAGTTTGTGTGTAAGGATATTTTTGCGACAAATAGTGTGAAAGAGGCAATGCTAAGTGGCAATCGAGATCATCATGAGTTCCTAACTTTAGAGGCGATGGTCACTAATGTCTTTAACAAGCTCGCTGACTCTGATAAAAAAATCATGATCGAAGTGTGCAAGTGTTGGGCAAAATGGTTCCTTTTGTGTCCTGAGACATCAAAAGTGAATCGTGATTATGAACGGCAGTTAGTGAGGTATAACCATGATGGTGATTATGCTTACAAGGACCGGTAAGTTGGTACAAAGATTTTGCCAGTGCCAATACTTAAGGACCGACAAAGCTTGGTCTGACTTCCACCGGGAAATGGAAAGGCGAGCAAGGTGACAGTCACGCGAGGAGGCCTACATGGTGTATGAAGCTGAAGATTCAGGCAGTGATGGTTACTACGATTCTGACTGCTAATTGTTTCGTTGCGCTTGCAACTCAGAAGCTTACTGCATGATGGGTTATTTTTTTCTTTTTATCTTTATAATTATGAATAGTCTGCCTTTTGCATGTAACATACAGACTTACGAATAGCGCGTAAAAGCCTTTTACGGCTTAACCGGTTAATGTACTAAGCGTCGAACTAGCTGTTTTGCCTCTTGGCCTGCCTTGTTATATTTTTTTAAAGCCAAGCGCAGATTTAGATCTGTTTTAAATGTATATTGGATATTGATTACATATTTATCAGTTGCACAAGTATGGTATGCTGCATCCCATCGCCCAAAACTCAGAGGTTAGCTAGGCCCTTTTAACCAAAGTAAGTTTATTGAGGATGGTCGAAGATGTGTTGTTTTACATTCCTTCTGACTTGTGCTGTATATAGAATATTCAACAGTGATTGTGTTGTGGTAGTTTTTACTGGCGCCATATTTAATTTGTTTCTTACACTCTAGCTTATCCTAACTACAACTACAAACGTGATGCTATCAATGGCTTGACCTACAGAAGACTCTTTTTGACTGAAAATGCAAGCATTCCTTTCTGACTATATCTTGTATACATATCTCGTATGTAGCTTAACAGTCACTTTGAACCAAACTCCTCTCCAACCTCTTTTGCTGTCATTAGTGAAGATCAACTTTAACTCCTCTATGAGCTTCTTGACCTTGCTTGTGGAATTGCATCCGTTGAAGCAAGTCTGACCATACAGTCTTAGTGAAATGTTGATGATTTTGATTGCACCTTTTTAGCCATCTGAAACCCTCTTGATCGCAGGCTGTCCACAATGCCAAACTTACCCTGCCAGAGATAAAATCACCTAATGACTTCGGACAATTTTGGGATGGAGAAGTTAGTGACATTTTTGTTTCAAGGCTTTAGCAATATTAACAAGTAAAACATTCTTGACAATAAGAATTGGTGTAAAAAAAACTTATTTGTTTTGTGGTTATGATAATTGCTGGATATGGTTTACACCTTGAAATTGATTCGTCATTATGATTCTTTGTAAGATGAGTGAAGAGGGGTCTCTTCAGATTCCTTAAGATCGATTTATTAACCAAGAAAATTGATCACAGTAGCAACAATTGAGAATGTTTTTGCCATTATGCGAGAAAGGGGTTAGTCAAAGCCGTATAGGTCAAGGCACAACTTATAGTAGAGTGAGATTTGGGACATGAGTAAATCGATTGGGTTTGAGGTTATCCTATTGATTAGTAAAACAACTTACGAGTTGTCATGCTATCTAGGATTTTCCTTCTACTCTCATCTAAACCCTAGTTATCTAACCTAATATCTTACCTAGGGTTTCGAGTTGGGTGGCCGGCATATGAGCCGTTTTTCCTCCTTGTTCGAATTCTCCTTGTGCAAGTTAAGGTTTAGAATAAATCTTAGTGGTAATATTTGATTAGAGATTTTTTATCTCTTTTATATTATTAAAATTTATTCTTGTAATAGCTCTAAAAGTAACTGGTATGTATGACTTTAGTTTTCAAAAAAAAAAAATGAATTGCACTTTTTATAAACGTATATATGTGCTTTTTTAAAAAAAATATATAAAAAGCCATAAAATGAACTGTGTAACAAGTTATTAATAGATCATGAAAGCGTGTTACAATTATGTTGTATTATTTAAATTTAAACATAGCAAATAAATTACTCTCTAGATAAGAGGAAAGGGCCAATAACTAATTGACAAGTATAACAAAATTAATGAAAATGATAAAATTACTTATAAAGTTTATTCTTGAAATATACAGGAGCACAAATAACTTTAACACCCAAAAATAGAAAAAGACAACAAATAACTGGGACAGAAAAGTGCAATGCAAACAAACATAACATCAGTTGAGGCAACTTGCGACTGTACCAACAAACTTACTTTTATCTGTTAACCGCTTAAACACATCTAAAATACTGACATCATTTTGATTAGACAGCACTGTTCATAGATATGAGATCTCTTGTTACAGTCGTCAAAGTAATTACGCTTGAAAGACTGTGTATCTGCCTTAATAGTCCATGCTTTTTAGGAGTTCACGCAAACACCTTAACCATTCATCATGACTAATTAAATCATTTGTCCCCTCATATTCTATATAAACAAACCCCAAAAATAATCCCCATGCAATTCATTAATTTTCCTTCTTAAAGCATCAGTTACCACCAAGAATTGTAACATTCAGTAATAACTAAACATAATGGCAAACTTTCACTGCCCCAGGCTTGTGTACCAAGATGCAAGTGACAAACAGATCTTTGTTCACAAATACATGACATGGAAACCAGAAACGTACACCTGCAAGGATATCTTTACAACCAACAGCATTGAAAAGGCGGCTCCAAATGACGGTGTGGAGGCACATGAAGTCCTAACTTTGGAACCAATTGTGATCAGCATTTTCGACAAGCTTCCAAAATCTGATAAAAAGAATATGTCGCAGGTCTGTAAGTGTTGGGCAAAATGGTTTATTGTGGGAACAGATTGTGCGGGAGAACTATGAGGGCATGGTTACGCTGACAAGGAAAGGAAAGGTTGTTGAAAGATTTTGCGAATGCACCTATTACAGGACCAACAAAGAAAAGAAGGCATATCACAGAAAATTGGAGAAAAAGTAAAGAAAAAGGGACGAGTACATAATGTACTTTTCAGAAGCATTTGGAAGTGAGGGGTACTATGACTCGGACTGTTAAGTGCGTAGATGTCCTGCCTACATACCTACAAACTGTTGCATGTATGTTTTTCTTTTTTAGTTCCTGTTGAAGTAATCTACTATCCTAGGAAGTCTACCTTTTTGTTTGTCCTATATAGACTCCTGCTTGTCGTCTGTAGGTCGTAATGTCGTTCTAGACAACTGTGCCAAATGTAGGCGTACGATTCGTGTTTTGGACTTTGCTGTATTGCATCTGAACCAAATGTTGTCTTCTATATAACGTGTTTGTGTTCAAATCTCTTAATCTCTTCAAGCAACTTAATAGATAATCACAGGTTGAGAGCCTAAGAAACAAACTGTAGAGATTCATGTTTCAGGTCACGTAATATCTACGATGCGCCATAAATTCTATATACATTCAACGTTGTCTGAATAAGAAAAACTAGCCTAAATGGACTAAACTAATAGCCTGTCAACGCATGGCAGGCTATGCTGCAATAATTTACCTTGTCTGTCGTCGCTTGCTGATTACAAGACCAGTTATCCCTGACCTATATCTTTTATCACAGTTATTTAGACACCCGCTGAGTGCTGACTGTTGAGTTAGAATTCTAGAACTAATCACGTAAATCGAATTAACAATTAAATACATCATATGGATGGACTCTATCAAAACCAATTATAGAATTAGTCAACCCTTGCTATATTGGTTACTTGATGGAGAAAGTATATATTAGGTTCTAATAGGACTGTCTATACTTTGTATGGTTTATATCCTGAGCTAACTCCTAATATGATCAGTCTGGTTTATTGATTGGTTTTTATAGTTCTTCTCAAGTTTTTAGGTGATTGTTTCAGAGCTAAGATACTAGAGTTTTGGATAATTTCATCTCATCTATGTCTCATTTCTAATCTTTATCACGGTTTCAGAAGTATTTGTTCTTGTGGGCTTCCTAATTATAATGTTTATGTGGTGTTCTCTATTTATGAACCTTCCTCCATTATTGTTTGATAGCTTAAATTTGATTTATTTACGGGTCCATTGTTTAAGTAGTAGGTTTCACCTGTCTGGTTATTGAGATTGAGTGCGTGTCTTGTTGATTAAACTTGCAATGAACTTGGTGCGCCCGAATCAGAGCATGAAGGGCCAGTATTCTGTTCACAAGAGAGATATAGGGTGTTGTTAGTTCTATGTTGGTAGTCGAGATATATGTATTGGCCAGTAAATGAACCTATTCGAAAGAGAAGCAGTTTCTCTTATCTTACCCAATACTTTCCTTATCAAAATATCAAGATGCTTTAAATAGATTCTCCTAAGATACTAATCTGTGTCACAGTTCATTGTTATGTTGATAAATTCAGTGAAATTGAATATTCTATTCGCATCAACCATCAGCATATGGACTATACTAATAGTGTGTCAATGCATAACAATGCTGCAATAATTTACTTGGTCTGTCATCGCTTGGTGATTACAAAACCAGTTATATCTGAACTATATCTTTTATCACAGTTATTTAGACTTCCACTAAGTGTTGACTGATGAGTTAGCATTATGAATCTAATCACGTAAACAGAATTAACAATTAAACACATCTGATAGGTGGGCTCTGTCGAAACCAATTACAGAATTAATCAACCATTGCTATAATAGTTACTTGATGGAGGAAGTATAAATTAGATTCTAAGACGACGGTCTATACTTTGTATGCTTTACATTCCGAACTATCTTCTAATATGATCAGACTGTAGTATCAGTGCTCTACAATCTTTGCTAATCATATTCAATTCTTATATTTGTAAACATATTAGTTCAGTGCTGTCAGAAAAATGAAGGACAACTAGAATTAATCAGAAGAACACATATACAACATGTTCTGTTATTGCATAACTATGGCTTCTAAAAGAATAGGTCTCTGTCTTGCATAACAATGGTTGACCTATTGCATAACAATGGCTTTGCAAAAAAGATGCAAATTGTGCAATTTACATACAAGTTACATCGGCTAATTGACTGTCTCGCCCTCAAATCCAACCTGACTAAAGACTAACAAAAATTTTTTGAGTGAAAGTTTGTTGCCTGGCCAAATTTTGAGGAATTGGTAATAGAAGTTTAAAGGATCAGTGAACTGCTCATGTTTTACAACTACTAAATATAGATTTCCTTCTTCCTTCCTTCTTTTTTTCGTTTGTTTACTCCTCTTTCTACTCTCTTTTATCGGTCTTCAGCATCCTCGCCATCAACTACTCCGCCACCATCATCAGAATCGTCGTCATAGATTTCAAGACTCTGAGCCGCAAATGAATTCACAGTAGTGCTCAGCGTAGAATTCAGATGTAAGCAACAACACCGAATTTAACCTTTAATCTTCCTGAAATGTTTCATGAAGCAGACATGGTCATACTAACTAGTCTAACAGCAAACATACTGAAGTCCAGTCTTACTTCTGGGTAGCTGCAGCAATAGATAATCAGTAGATACATTCAAGTGGTGTTCACTATGTGACAGTACTAGAGTAGAGGCAAACAATACATTTCAGATACATGCCATTGAACTTGGATTACCAACCAATTTCCATTTTTGCACTGAAAACTAATTTTAATGAATGTATTAATCACCATTCAAATTAACCAAATAAATAGCATTTAAAACCACCAACTAATTAGTAATTTCAGACGCAAATTATGAGGGCAGCCATTGAATCAAGAATGCATATGAACAACCATGAATCACAAAGACAGACAAGATTCCAAAACAAACAAACTTCAGGGCCTATATAACAGTACAAACAATTTCGTATTACTTATATTTAATCACTACAGAGCACAGATAAAACACGAAATATCAAAACTTAACCCACGAAAATGGCAAATATGTTTGTATACCTGTATACATGCATTCTAGCTAATGTGCCTGACAAAATGGAACAAGGCCAATACAAGCCATGCAATCTAGACAAGCTTGCCAACACCCTAATTAGACAGGGCTATCACATAGAAGGATTGTCCACGACTAATACTACACGTGGCATGCATTTCAATGGAATTGTGCGAATCGAATTTGGAGAAGATGATACAGCATGCAAATTAGCTGAGAAATTTGAAGAAGTCGGACGTGGAAGAGATGATTATTATGCAACTTATAGACCACACCAAGGCCCATACCTTTGGATCGCTACAAAGCGAGTTGCGGAGCAATTCTGATGTACACCAACTTGTAAAAAGGTTCCATACGCATTGAAGAAAGCAGGGAAAGAGCTTGCTGCAAACGATGACATATGTATGTATAGCTGCATAAATATTACAATATGAACAACAAGCAACAATAATAGAATGGCCAAATAGTATGAAATTACTCTTCAAGTTTCCATACATAATGATACAATAGTTGTTTCAATTCAATTTAATTCTTTACATTTCTATTTTACTATTTAGTTTGAGTTTGAGGTTTTCTGAAATTTAAGATTGTTAGGGTTTGCTTTTTTCTATTGGAATACTGTGAGTTTCGTTCATGGGTTTGTTAGGGTTCGTCATTGTAAAATTGTAATTTTTTTTATCAATGTGTTCTACAATTTATGAGGTTTTGAACATGATTGTGGTACTGTGTCAGTAAGACAATGTCTTGTATAAGACAGTTTTACACAAAAGATAAAATGTGAAACGGATCTAAACATAACCATATTATTAGTGAGTAAAAATAGTGGTAGTTCGATGATTGTACCCATATTATTAGTAAAGAACCCGTCTTATAATAAGGTTGTGCAAGAAACTATAAAAGTCGCGCTTTTCTTAGAAACATTGGGATTTCTTTATGTTTTATGGTGATTAGGGTTAATCTTTTTCGAGTTATATTAACTGATTTAAACATTCTGCCTCGTACATTAAGAAAATAAAAAGCATGTGCTAACTAAATGATACATTCAAAGCAATCCAATTACCATTATACGTCTCTATGAAATCTTACGCATCAAAACACGTGATACCTTGGAACTCCGCGCGCATCGCACGCGGAGAAACAACTAGTAAATGTGAGAAATTTCTCCCAACTATGAACAGTTGAGCAGTAACTATCGTGCCTCACGCGTGCTAAACAGTTCTTACGCTGTGCTCTATTTTGTTCTTTTCGTTTCTCGTGCTTTCCACCTGTTGTTCTCTCTTGTTTCCTATCGTGCCTCACACGCGCATCTTTCCTGCTTTCTCTGACCTCCTCTTCCCTCCTCTTTCCTCCTTTTACTTTACTCTTCTTTCAGCTTATGGATTGGCTACTCCTACTTCTTTACTTTCTTCTTCCTAAACCTTATTTATTCAAACAAAGTGTTAATTTAATTAGGGTTTGTATCAATGGTGGGTGTTTTTGTAGGTTGTGTAGATGGAAGACTTGCACGAATTAGGGTTATGGACTATGGTTCACAATTAAAAAAGAAATTTTGATTGTTTTCGATAAATAATCAGATTATAAGGTTTTATTGCGGATCAATCGGAGTTGATGGTGTTGTAGGGTTTTGTTGCGGATCAATCGGAGGTGCTGGAATTTTAGGGTTTTGTTGCGGATCAATTCGGAGCTGGTGGCTGGCGTCTGTCTTATGTCGAAACTCAAAGGTGTTTACTATTTCGTAGGTTTGGCTCTTCTTCACTATTCTGTTTTGTTGGTTGCATTCTGTCGAGTAAGGTATTTGATCTCCGTTCTCGTGTCGTGATTTTCACATATTTTCACTATACTTGTGTGTTCACATTTTCAAACGTCAATATCCCTATCTTTCTTTATTTACTATATGTGAATTAAAAGATACGGAGTATGATAGTTCCGTCCTAAACTAGAATTTAGGATGATAAAAAATGAGTAAAAAAATATTTGTCATACATTTTTCGGCTAGTAAGAAGTGTATATGTTCCTAGCTCAAGTTCCGGAGCACCATGAATCTTGAATGTTCATGGACCGTCAGGCGTCAGACCGATCATGTGCCGTGGTTTCAAAACTTGATTTTATCAGTTTTGAGTTTTGACTTAGATATAACAACAATTAAGTCTGATATATCAACAACACTCATTTACGACTTCATTCTATCTCGTATTTTACAGTTACGGGCTCACATGTCACAACATACAGCTGATTATAGCAATTACCTACCAAAACCTTTGAAATGCAATTAATAACTGCTACGGATGTCAAGTTACTATTAGAATGCTTATTTTAGGATTTTGGTGCACTGGCTCCTCTGGCTTTGTTTCTGCTTATTTGATGTGGAAGAAGTTGTAAATTCACGCGCAGTTGTAGAGGTCTTTTTACCATTTCCCTGCATGTTAGCATACTTGTAGAACTTTCAATTTGTTATGTGTACCCTTATTATAATGCCATTGGTGAAGGCTTTGGGTCTGGAATTTAGCTGTTGCATTTTTTTAGCATCTAAAATCTTTGGGGGTACCGTTTGATGTCTATCCGATGATAAACTTTCGTGATTTTAGTGTTAATTCACACTATTAAAAATTGGTGATGGTGTTGGTTTTAGACTTTAAGCATGTGCTTTAATTGGTTTTTAATTTACCAGGCTTATTTAGGGTGTTCGTATGTTTTAGCTTGCTTATTTAGGGTTTTGATAAAGCATGTATAGGTGTTGATTTCTGGTGAATCTTACTTGTGGTATCTTCAAACTGAACATTTACCTGCTTGTGGTACTTTCGGGCTGCTGGTGATTGTCCAATTTGACCCCTGTGTTCATTTCCCGGGTTTTGACTTTTCTTTAACCCATGTTTAGTTATCTATGGGATCTTCATAGCGCAATCATACAGGTTTTTTGTTCTTTTCGTTGATTGTGTTAATTTGTTTACGTATGTTTACTTGTGGTACCTTCAAGCCGAACATTTACTTGTTTGTAGTGCCCTGAAGCTGCTGGTTGATTGTCTTAATTTGTTTATATATGTTTTCCCTTCTTATTGCTGATTGTTATTTTGATCTAACTCTCCCGGTTTGAATTCAGGGGTGCTAGACATTACAGTTTCGGCGCACCTGGAGAGGAACGATGATCTGATCTTTGCACCGCTTTGAGGTTGCTGATTGAATCGGCAAAGGCAAACCACAAGTATGATTTCCTTGGCCTGAACTCAACTGTTTAATTTGGTGGGTGCTGATAGTGTTGTAATTTTTAAATCCGTCTTACTTCTCTTATCCTGGCAGTATCCTGTGTATTAGCGGTCACGGGGCGCGTGGTGTCGTTGGTGAAGGCCCTCCAGGCGAGAATTATGCAGTGCATTCTCACACATTCCGCCTTTTCGGTCCTCTCTTCGTTATTGCTATACATCATTCGACCTTCTCCCTCTCCGTTCTTCATTTTTGTTTACCTTCTCTGTTAATTATTTCTTCAGCTTTCGTCTTTCAATATGCCCCGCCGAATTTTAGTCAAATCAGCTGCGTCCATCGATTTTAGATTTCTGAGGTATGATCACCTGGTTTTGTTCAATTTAAAGTGGATCTATTCAGTTTTAGGGTTTTTATTTGACTGTTGCCTGTTCATTGGTTTAATTACTATTAATTAATTTTGCGGGTTTTGTTTGGGTTTGTTATTTTCATTGACATCTTTCTTCTTTTCATGGTTTATTATTTTCATCTTTGTTTACCGTTATTTTTTTTTTCGTGTTTTGATCTTCGCATTCTGAGTTCTTAATCATATCTCCTAACTATTGCTGTCAATCATGTTGGAGAACTTATTCGTTTCATTACTTTCGATTTATGTACAACTACACCGTTTTGGCATTCAAATTCCCTTCGGTTTGCTAGCTATGTTCATGATCCATTTGTTTTATTATTTGACAGGCTGGTGTTTTTTGTTTGTTGTTGCAATTTAAAGTGGTTCTATTAAGTTTTAGGTTTTTATTTGAGTGTTGCATGTTCATTTGTTTAATTACTACTAATTAATTTTGCGGGTTTTGTTTTGGTTTGGTATTTTCATTGACGTCTTTCTTCTTTTCATGGTTTATTATTTTCATCATTGTTTACCGTTCATTCTTGATTCGTGTTTTGATCTTCGCATTCTGAGTTCCTAATCATATCTCTTCACTATTGCTGTCAATCATGTTGGAGATCTTATTCGTTTCGTTACTTTCGATTTATGTACAACTACACCATTTAGGCATTCAAATTCCCTTCAGTTTGCTTAGCTATGTTCATGATCCATTTGTTTTATTATTTGACAGGCTGGTGTTTTTTGTTCGTTGTTGCAATTTAAAGTGGTTCTATTCAGTTTTAGGGTTTTTATTTAAGTGTTGCTTGTTCATTGGTTTAATTACTACTAATTAATTTTGCGGGTTTTGTTTGGGTTTGTTATTTTCATTGACGTCTTTCTTCTTTTCGTGGTTTATTATTTTCATCATTGTTTACCGTTCTTTCTTGATTCGTGTTTTGATCTTCGCATTCTGAGTTCTTAATCGTATCTCTTCACTATTGGTGTCAATCAAGTTGGAGATCTTATTCATTTCGTTACTTTCGATGTATGTACAACTACACCATTTAGGCATTCAAATTCCCTTCAGTTTGCTTAGCTATGTTCATGATCCATTTGTTTTATTATTTGACAGGCTGGTGTTTTTTGTTCGGTTGTTGCAATTTAAAGTGGTTCTATTCAGTTTTAGGGTTTTTATTTGAGTGTTGCCTGTTCATTGGTTTAATTACTACTAATTAGTTTTACGGGTTTTGTTTGGGTTTGTTATTTTCATTGTTTTTCTTCTTTTCACGGTTTATTATTTTCATATTTTCTTGATGTGGATTGTAAAAGAAATAATCTTTTTGAATTATGGATATGTTTAGCATCGATGAAGTGAGCACAGAGTGACCATTATCCAGTTATCGTGTTGTGCGGCTCAATTGATGCTCATATCTGTGTACTTGGAACAGAACTATTCTGAGTTCGAGTGAAAAAACAGAATGGTTGCATAAATAATCAAGGCACTCCTCAAAATTCAGCCTTTTATGGTTTAATGGGTACAGGTGGGGATTTTAATTAGTAGAGCGGAACTGAAATTTGAGAACGTTTTTCCGGAAGACTAATAATAGAATCACCTATACATAGCAATATTGAGCCGTTGCCCACAATCCTCAAAAAAACTGTTTGACAGCCATTGTGAATCACAATCGTGATTCATTTCCTTATTTTATGTATACACAATTTATCCTTTTTTCTATTAGCCTATCCTTATCTTGTATAAATAACATATTCTCACAAAGTTATAAGACACGTTGAATTCAATAATATCATTCTATCATTCTTACAAGTATTGGTTTTATTATGGTCTCAGGCTAGGTTAAATACACCCTGCCTCCATTTTTTTTATATACAAATTTGATCTCTTCCATCATGCCTGATGCAATAGTTTCTTCTTCCGCTACTCCAACAACTTACTCTATCATTCAAGTTGAGAACCCGAGCACCAATATCACTCAGGTTCTCTTCAACGGATCGAATTATGATGAGTGGTCTCGATCTTTTCTTTTGGCTATTCTGGCTAAAGGCAAGGATGGTTTCATCGACGGGTCAATTTCAAAACCCGAAGAATCAGCGGCCACTTATCAACAATGGCGCTCCACCAATGCGTTAGTGACGCGTGGATCTTTAATTCTATCGCGCCTACTCTTCGCAACCAGATTTCTTCTCGCCCTGAAGCAAAATTACTTTGGGACGATATCAAAAATCGTTTCTGCCAAGGAAACGATCCAAGGATTTATCAACTACAATCGGATCTCGTTGCTTATCGTCAAGGCCCTACCGAGTCCCTGATGCAGTACTATGGCAGAATGATGAAGCTATGGGACGATATTATTGCATTTGATCCTCTTCCTCAATGCTCTTGTAATCCTTGTAAGTGTGATTGGGTTACTCTCATGGATGTCCGGCGGGAAAAACAGAGGGCTCGTGATTTCTTGATTGGTCTTGACGCAAAATTCGACAACATTCGTTCTCAAATTCTCGGTGTCAATCATCTTCCTAATTTGAATTTAATTTATAATAATCTTTTACAAGATGAATGCTTTCGTTTAATTTCACAAACATCGACTACTCAAACACCGGATGTTATGGCTCACGTTGTCCGCACACACTCGAATAATTCCCGTCCTGCTAGTGGGGGCGTGACTCTCGAAATAATCGTGGCCCAAATGAATCAACTCGACCTTACTGTATTGCTTGCAAAAGACCAGGGCATCTTTATAAAGTTTGTTATCGTGTCACGGGTAATTTTCCCGAATGGTGGGGAGATCGACCTCATGATCGAATTTATGTTGATGACTCCGACCCAAATAATATTATTGTCACTGCTGAGGGGCGTGGTCGAGGGCCGTCTGACCGCTCGAAACAGAGTAGTAACACCATTGCTCCTCGAGCCCATATGGTTGCTGTACCATCTGCTTCTGTACCGTCTGCTAGTACAGGTCCAACTTCGTCTTCTTCCTCGGTTGTCCTTACAATGGATAATATTGACCTGAACTCTTTCAATCCGACTCAACTTGGGGAACTAACCAGGCTATGGAAGGCTCATCAAGCCGGCTCCAATCAACCAACTCAGGGTAATTTATCTAAACCTGTTTTATCTTCTTGGATTATTGATACAGGGGGCTCGCGTCATATATCAGGTTCATTGTCGCATTTTTCGAATGTTCGTTCAATATTGCCATTATCAGTAGGCCTCCCAAATGGGGATATTGCTTATGCCACTTGATGTGGAGATATTGTACTCTCTGACCGTTTAATACTCAAAGATGTTTTATATACTAAACAATTAACGTGTCATCTTATATTCGTCTCTAGTTTATTATTAGATACCACTCTCACAATTCAATTTTCGCACCAACTTTGTCTCATATAGGACCGTTCCTCGAAGATCCTGATTGGTGCGGGAGCAACGTGAGGGTCTATATTACTTGACGAGTGTAAGCGGTGACACGGTCAAGGTGTGCGCGGTGGGATCTCTCGGCTCAACCGAGTTGTGGCATAGAAGGTTGGGTCACCCGTCCTCCCATGTCTTTCGTTTTTTGCCTTTTATCAATAAACGTTCTAGCAAACATTTTGATTGTCGAACTTGTGATATTTGTTTACGCGCTAAACAAACGCGCGAACATTTTTCTTTAAGTTTAAACAATGCTATGTCAATTTTCGATCTCATTCATTGCGATTTATGGGGCCCATACTCTTCCAATGGATCGTGCGGATCCCAATGTTTTCTCACAATTGTAGACGATTTTTCACGTTCTACATGGGTCTATCTTTTACGACATAAAAATGACACGCAATAAACCTTACTTAATTTTTTTTGCTATGGTCGAAAGACAATTTAATAAGAAAATCAAAATGATACGTAGTGATAATGGGGGAGAATTCCGATCTCTTATTACTTTTTTCAATACTCAAGGTATTTTATTTCAAAATTCCAATGTTGGAACACCCCAACAAAACGGGAGAGCTGAACGGAAACATAGACATATTCTAAACGTCGCTCGTGCCCTCTTATTTCAAGCAAGTTTACCTATATTTCTCTGGGGCGAATGTATTTTAAGTGCGGTTCATCTCATTAATCGTACTCCCACTCCCCTTCTTAAAGGTAAAACGCCATTTGAAAAGCTTTTTAACAAACCTCCACCTATGGAGAACATTCGAGTTTTTGAGTGTCTTAGTTACGCAAAGAATTTAAATCGTAGCAAAGACAAATTTGCATCTCGTAGTTAAAAAATGTGTTTTTATTGGGTACCCATTTGGTAATAAAGGATGGCGTCTCTACAATTTAGACACCAGATCTTATTTCGATTCTCGTGACGTCGTTTTCATTGAAAATGAGTTTCCTTATCAAAATCTTGGTCTTCACAACGACGACCCTACAACCCCTTCTTTTTTACAAGACACACTCACACCTATCGACCAAGCTATTCTTGTTCAACAATCTGACACCTCTACATCATCGGGCTCGACCAATAACGAACCCAACACCTCATCATCACCATCTACCACGACACTTGATCGACCCGAGCCATCTGCTCTTTCTCTCGACCAAACCAGGGATACTCCACCCAACTCACACACCATCATGGGCCGTGTTCATCGTTTAAAGCTTCAAAATTCCAATCTTAAAGATTTTGTACAACCACCTATACATCCGTCTACTCACTTGCTCATCACGCCATCAACATCATCAGGTACCAAGTTTCCAATATCTCATTACATTAGCAATAGCAAATTTTCTCCTAACCATCAAATTTTCTTGTCGGCCGTGACCAACAATTACGAGCCCAATTCTTTTAAAGAAGCTATGCAGCTACCCGAATGGAAAGCAGCTATGCAACTTGAACTTGCCGCTCTGGAAAAAAAATCACACTTGGACACTCGAAGATCTCCCACCAAATAAAAAGGCAATCAGGTCCAAATGGGTCTATAAAATCAAGTGCAACTCCAATGGTACTATAGAACGTCACAAGGCTCGATTAGTCGTCATGGGAAACCGACAAATAGAGGGGGTCGATTACAACGAAACATTCGCACCAACGGTGAAACTTGTTACTGTTCGTACTCTCCTTGCCATAGCTGCAGCTAAAAATTGGACTCTCCATCAAATGGACGTTCACAATACATTCCTACATGGTGACCTCAACGAAGAAGTATATATGAGACCACCACCGGGGTTGGACAATATCCCAGACGGGAAAGTTTGACGATTACAAAAATCCCTTTATGGCCTCCGTCAAGCACCTCGATGTTGGTACGCTAAACTCGATTCCGCTCTTCTTAAATACGGTTTCAAACAAAACCCCTATGATCACTCTTTATTCTCCTTCATAAGCGAAGAAACAGAAATTCACATTCTCGTCTATGTTGACGACTTGGTCATTTGTGGGAACATGCCTACAAAAATTACCGAATTCAAAAATTATTTGACCCAATGTTTTCACATGAAAGATCTCGGGACACTTTAATACTTTTTGGGCTAGAAATCGCAAGAAATGCTACGGGCATATTTGTATCCCAGCGAAAATATGCTCTCGACATTCTCACAGAAACCGGTCTTCTTGGAGCCAAACCCGCACCGATCCTATAACACCCCCGTACACCAGGATGCCTTACCAAGGACCATTCCAAGGTATAAAGGTGTTACCATCTCAGTTTCCCGAGGTAGTAGATCAAATAAATAATAAAAGAACACTTATATTACATTACCGTACTCCTTACAACTCAGGACAAACTAATTACATGTGATGATAAAGGCTACTATAACTCATGATTCTGCACTTCTAAACTGGTAGCGTGATGACTCGATCCCTCCAAGCCCAGCAGCCACAAACCAACAGTACCTGCTAAGCCAACTGTTCACCATCTCCGAATGGATCACAGCAGATACCACAAAATAACACTTTCTAATCAATAAAATTCAAACAAACAATGTAATCGGCTGATCATCCTCCACCTCATCTCACACAGTAACTGACTACACACCGAGGTGTGTAGTCCTGCCAGATTACCCATCGCAACAGGTAATCCTCACCGCCAGTGGGGGACCGCAGCCAATCCCCACCTAAATCCCGCTCATCAACGAGCGATATCCCTGTCCCTTAATGTGCACATCCCCTCCCGTGACGGGTTCCACGGAGGGCGAACTAGGGTGTGAAGCCACTCCCGCAAGTAACTCCACCACAATCAACACACATATCACAGTACCACAGCATCACATCTGTCACAACACCACCACCGTCACAACACAACCACATCACCACCGTCACCACAACACCCATACTCCGATGATCAGCAGATAACAACAATTACAAAACAAACACAATCTTAAATCAATTAACAGTAACTGAGTAGGGAAACCCTACCTCATTGCCAATCGTGAAAAGCGTCCACATATAGTCAAGCAAGACTCCGACATGCATCCTACAACGATAACCATCTCCTATTATGCAACTATCCACCATAACCTACTAAAAGAGACACGAGGCAGAGACTTACCTAATAACGCGAATCGACGATGACACGGACGACGACCACACACGCATCCTTCCTAAGCAATTCCCATCTTTCCCAATGGTGGAGGTGTAGGCTATATACATGAGAGTTTATGGCGGTAGAGGTGATATGAGAGAATGGTAGGCTTGGGTTAGAGAAAGAGGAACTGTCGAGAAAATGAGAAAATAAAATGAATCTCGCGAACTTGCGTTTTATACTAACGCGTCAACAGCAGCCATACTCGGTCGAGTACTGGCGTACTCGGCCGAGTAGGCTCTACTCGGTCGAGTACTGGCGTACTCGGCCGAGTAGGCTCTACTCGGTCGAGTATAGATGATACTCGGCCGAGTAGCCTCTGCTAGGTCGAGTAACCAATCCTATATAGTACATGTTCCAATCTTAGTCTCTCACCCATTCCTCCCTAAGGTCTTTTTGGTCAGAGAGTTGGTCAACAGAGTCCTTAATTATCCTGGGTATTACAGTCTTCCCCCCTTAAAAAGAACTTCGTCCCCGAAGTTCAGCCCACATGACACCAACAGCGAGGTTAAGCATTATGAATACATCCCACATTCATAAAGACATACGAACTTTAGCCATCATTGATGCCACCACCACACCACATTATTCAGACAAACGTCCATACGACCACAAACTATTCTTCCATGTATTACCGGCCAACAACAATCACTTACAAAACATACAGTGAAATAATCCTATCATAGATTCACAGCAAAATATGTTCTTATCCCATATCACATATGTTTCATTAAACACACTCCCATTGGCCGTATCACACCATCTTGTTAAAAGCAACTCAAACAACCAGCAAATACTCAAACAACCGACAAAATACACATCCCGCTGTCTTACAAAACTGCACTATAACCACTAACGATCATACAAAGTTGTTCAAACGCTCGTTCATATAACTTAAAACTCCACCAAGTACCAAAACACTGTAACATAAATACAATTTCAATAACATAAACATAATTTCATCATTTGCTTTTGCGACATTACTCTTCCCCTCTTAAAGGAACTTCGTCCCCGAAGTTCACCACTAAACAACTTTCCCGTTCCCAACTTAACACATATATCTTAATGCCACATTACTCACAAACCGCAACCAATATTGATTCATGCTAACGAAACTAAATTTATGACATTACACCACTACGACCCATAACAACAGAATCTGACGGAAGTTAGGTAACATATTTCTCGATATGTTATTATTGACTAATAATAACTTTATCAATTATCTGTTATTTAGTCATGTAATTCATGTTACAACATAGTAGTCGTTGAGTTTCACTTATCCAATTTGACTTGTTATAACTTTAAGTAACACAGACACCACCGAGGACTGCGCTAGCTGACCCAAAATGTATATTCGACTCGTGACAACAACGATACTCTCTTGTCATTACATAATCATACTCACACCACTTATATATATATATATATATATATATATATATATATATATATATATATATATATATATATATATATATATATATATATATATATATAAGGGTTCTTATAAGGTCCTCATACCATATAAGGCCCTAAGTCCTTATAAGAGCCCTTGGATGGAAGGGATGGAGGGATGAGATTACATCTCATTGAAGGGTCACAATTCTCCCTCCCTAATCCCCTTCCCTAATTGTGTATAATTCTACCTAATTTTGTACAACTCTTCCATCATTCTAATCTCCCAACTCACTTCCTCATTCACTCATCCTCTCTCATTTCTCACATTCCCTCTTTCTCTCTCATTTTCTCCCACCCTCTCTAAACAAAAAAAAAACCAAGTTGATACAAAATAAAAACCAAACTAAAAAAAAAACCCAAAACAACCCCTCCACACACCGACCCACCTGCTGCCCACGACCACCCCACCACACACCACACCCGACCCAAAACTCGCCAACACCACCAGCCCCTCCAACACCACCGACATCAGCAACAACAACCAACAACAACAACAACAACAACAACCAACAACAACAACAACCCGCCTTTACTCCCCCTTCACTCGGCGGCCAGATCTACGCCCACCACCATTCACCTCCTTTTCGCCTCCCACCGTCGCTGACCCAACGCCACCCCACCACACACCACACCATACACCACCCGACCCACCGTCTTCTCCATCCCTCATCTCCAGATTCGCTGCTCCTGCCGCCACCGCCTACTGCTCCTGCCGCCACCGTCGTCTTTTTTTTGGGTTGTTGGTGGGTCGTATGAATGGTGTTTTGTTGTGGTAATGGTGGTGAGGTGGTCTTGTTTGTTGGTTTTTTTGTGGTAATGGTGGTGAGGTGGTCTTGTTTGTTGTGGTAATGGTGCTGAAAGAACTAAACCGTACATATTTAAACTTTGGTTTTATTTTTGTTTTGGTCTTGTTTGTTGGTTTTTTTAAACTTTGGTTTTATTTTTGTTATTGTTATTGTTAGATTATTTGTGATTGTATTGTATTTGTGATTTAGTTTAATCGTCTCACATGTAGTATTGTTTAATTATTAATTGTTGGTTTTACGGTTTTTGTTAGATTTATGGGTTTTTTCTTAGATTTTCGGGTTTTTTTTGTTAAATTTACGGGTTTTTTTCTTATATTTATGCATATAATTTGTTATTCTCATGAGTCATTCACCAACATTTTATTTTTGTATATAATTTGTTAATTTAATTGGGTTATACGACTAAAGTTATACAATTTATGACTAAAGTTATACAATTTATGACTAAAGTTACACCCTTGAAATATTATTTTAGATTTTGGTTTTTTTTTTGTTATTTCAGATTCCGTACAACTTCAGTGGTCATTGTGTACAACTTCAATGCCCTTATGTACAACTTCAGTGATCATTGTTATTTGCTTTTTTTTTATATTCGGTTTTTTCTTAGATTTACGGGTTTTTTTGTTGGATTAACGTTTTTTTGTTATTATGGTGGACTATTTACGACTAAAGTTAATACATTTTCAACATTAAAGTTTAAAGTTATACAAATATGGACTAAAGTTATACAAAAAACGACTGAAGTTATACTCTTATGGAATAAAGTTATACAATTTTGGACTAAAATTACACAAATTTGGACTGAAGTTATACAAATAAGGACTAAAGTTATACAAATAAGGACTAAAGTTATACAATTTTGGACTAAAGTTATACAAATTTGGACTACAATTATACAAAAAATGATTGAAGTTATACAAATAAGAACAAAAGTTATTCAAATAAGGACTAAAGTTATACAAAAATGGACTAAAGTTATACAAAAAAGGACTGAAGTTATACAAAAATAGACCAAAGTTATACAAAAAAAGACTAAAGTTATACAAAAATTGGACTAAAGTCATACAACAATGGACTAAAGTTATACAAAAATGAACCAAAGTTATACAAAAATGAACCAAAGTTATACAAAAATGGACTAAAGTTATACAAAAAATTGAACTAAAGTTATACAAAAATGAACCAAAATTATACAAAAATGAACCAAAGTTATACAAAAATCGACCAGAGTTATACAAAAATAGACCAAAGTTATACAAAAAATGGACTAAAGTTATACAAAAAATTGGACTAAAGTTATACAAAAATTGGACTAAAGTTATACAAAAATGAACCAAAGTTATACAAAAATGAACCAAAGTTATACAAAAATGGACTAAAGTTAGTCCATATTTGTATAACTTTAGTCCATTTTTGTATAACTTTGGTTCATTTTTGTATAACTTTGGTTCATTTTTGTATAACCTTGGTTCATTTTTGTATAACTTTAGTCTAATTTTTTGTATAACTTTAGTCCAATTTTTGTATAACTTTAGTCTTTTTTTGTATAACTTTGGTCTATTTTTGTATAACTTTGGTTCATGTTTGTATAACTTTGGTCCATTTTTGTATAACTTTGGTTCATTTTTGTATAACTTTGGTCCATTTTTGTATAACTTTGGTCCATTTTTGTATCACTTTAGTCCTTATTTGTATAACTTTAGCCCATATTTGTATAACTTTAATCCATATTTGTATAACTTTGGTTCATTTTTGTATAACTTTGGTTCATTTTTGTATAGCTTTAGTCCATTTTTGTATAACTTTAGTCCATTCTTTGTATAACTTTAGTCAATTTTTGTATAACTTCATACTTTTTTTGTATAACTTTAGTCCATTTTTGTATAACTTTAGTCAATTATAAGATTAAAATCAACAAATTATAAGAATTTTTATATGGCTAAGATTAAAACAACAAATTTTATGAAAAATATTTTAGTAGATCTTAGATGAAAAAAAGTATCTCAAAAAAAAAACGAGATTTAAAACCCGAAATCTTAAAAAAAAAGTATAACAAGAAGAGATTTGAGAAAATGAATAAAAAACGAGAAGTAACAAAATAAAAGAAAATAAAAGACAACAACAAAAAATGAATGGAAAAAACAACTCAAAACATGAAAATAAACACCAAACGAAAAAAAAAAAAAAAAAAAAAAAAAAAAAAAAAAAAACGAGGCGAAAAAAAAAAAAAAAAGGTGGCGGCGGTGCGGTGGCGGCGGTGTGGTGGCGGCGGTGGTGGGTGGTGAGTTGGTGTCGGGTGGGATAGTGGTGGGTGGTGGTGAATGAGGAAGAGAAGAATGAATGATTTATTTGAGTTTTTTGATTTAATTGGATTTTTTGGGTTTTTTGATTTAATTGGATTTTTTGGGTTTTATTTATTTATTTGGGTTTTGGGTTTTTTATTTATTTGGATTTTTTGGGTTTTTATTTTTTGGGGTTTTAGAGAGAAGATGAGTTGTGTGATATGTGAGAAAAGTGGATGAGAGGAAAAGAAGTTATAGTGAATTAGTGATTAATTAGAAAGATTAGTGAAGGAGGAGAGAATGAGTGATATTAGTCCATAAACACACTTTTGAAGGTTGATCTTGGCCATCCATCTCCCTCCATCCAATGGCTCACAATAGGACTTATGGACTTAATATATTTAAGGACCTTAGTTGATCTCTTCTCTATATATATATATATATACATATATGTATGTATATATATATATGTATGTATATATATATATATGTATATATATATATATATATATATGTATATATATATATGTATATGTATATATATATATATATATATACATATATATATATACATACATATATATATACATATATATATACATACATATATATATATATATATATATATATATATATATATATGTATGTATACACCAAATTGCAGCACTTTGAACAATATAAAAGCATTCATGTTGGCCATGGCAATGTGACAAAACATTTATATTTTGACATGTTATCCAAGTACATACATACATATAACATGATCGCACTTCATACTAGGACAATTGGTTACGCTAAGCAACACTATGAGACATCCACAAGCTTTGACATACAATTATTCAAAGAAATCTGATGGTTCGAAAATATTATACGTAAGAAGTTCTTGTAACAGTATTATTCGGCCGAGTGTGAGTGGCTACTCGGTCGAGTATAATAGTATACTCGGCCGAGTAAGCTCTACTCGGTCGAGTAGTACCTATACTCGGTCGAGTTTTTACGGGCAGAGAGCTTTTCCTGCCATACCACACAACTCACCCACAAATTCCCTGCAAACAATCACGACTAACATAATACAAAGCATGTCTAAGTCAAACAAGTCACCACATAGTATTCTAAGTAAGTAACGGCCTTATGGCCGAGTACAGTCATCCGAAAGTAAGAAATAAATCCGAAGATAAGTATCCAACACAAATGAAACAAATCCAGGAAATACAACAAAAGGATCAAAAGCCAGGACCCTCCTCCATGTTCTCATCACCACCTGCACAAGAAGTACCTGCTCCCGAGCTACCTGCTCCCTGAAAACCCGCTGCTGCTGAGTAGTCCCCTCATAGCTGGCTGCCATAGTTGGCTCCCTACGGTCCTGCGAGGTAGCCAAATCGGTCTCCTCCGGTGGTCTCCTAAAACTGGGATCAACTCCGTAGCTGTGGAAGACTCCCGTATCTACTCTAGGTCCTCTCCACCAAACAGGTTGTGCTAGTTGTGCCCCTATGCCCTGGTTAAGGGCCACCTCGTGCATGTTGCGAAGCACCAAGGTGGTGGAGATTCGCTCAGTCAAATCACTCACCTGCATCCTAGGGTCATGCACGATGGGATAGGACGAGTACTGGTGAGGGTGGAGGTCAGGGGCGGAGTAAGAGGGCTCGGTCACAACTGGGTCTGCCCTAGACTGCCTGACCCTACGACGCTCACGGGGTGGGGGAGGTGTCTGTTGTCCCTCAGGCACTGTGACAGGCTCAGGTAGGTCTAAGAGGATGGTAGGATCAATCAAATAGGTCTGGGGCTCAGGTCTAGGTATAGCGCAAGGCTCCCACTCAGCTAAGTGGTCAACAACAGGGAGACGGGCAGGGTCGGGAAGTACCATCCACATAGATCCTCTCACTCTCCAGGCATAAGACCCATCATCCATCTCCCTCAACCATCTGTTCTGACACCAATACTGAGCGTTCATGGTAGGAACGGTCTCAACATACTCATCCCCTGATGGAGGTGGGGCCTCAAAATCAGTCAGACGCTGAGCTAGGCGGGTCACTATGGCCCCGCAAGCAACGTGTCGGTTCGGGGACTGTGTCATGCGCTCAAGACTGGAGCACACTACCCCCGGAGCACTATAATATAAATGCTTCTTACGGTGCAGGTTAAGGTAAGACATAAGCAACATGACCTCATGAGAATTAAGCTTGCTCACGTCATCTCTCGTATACAACAAGCAGGTTATCATCCTCAAGAACATACAAAGGGAAACCTGCTGCACATCATTGATCAGCATAGCACTGACGCTAGGGGCAGGTCTGCCAGTCAAATGCGGAAGATAGAGAGGTGCACCACTGTTCTTGGCCACGTCACTAAGGTATCCCGTCCCCTCAGCCTCTAAACCCAAATGACCCGCAAACTCATCCAAGGTCCGCTCGTCATCCTCGTTCATGAGGCGAAAGGAGACGGTCTTCTCCTTTGCATCATAAACGTAAGAGCACAAAAACTCTAAAGTCAGGTGGGGGTAGGACTTCTTCCTCAAATGGTACAACCCCTCCATTCCCAAAATCTCAAAGATATGAGATATGTCTCCCTTAATCCCCAAGGTCTCTAGAATATCGGGGTTTATACAACGGGTGGGTCGAAAAGGGCGACTCATAAGGGCTAAGAAAGCTTTGCGTTGCTTGAAATCAGAGAAAATTACCGATGGATATGCCTCCATCGGTGGAACCACGGGCTCATTGCTAGACTGACCCGTCTCGAGTTGAGCATTAGGACGGGTCCTCTTGTTTGTTAAACCTCTGGTTTTCACCATACTGCAAAAAGACAAGTTTTAACAAGGGTACTTAACACACCAACAATTTTGCAAAAGATGGAATGTTTTTCGATTGTATAGAATTTTTGAGACGAACTTTTAAGACAAATTTTCTCATCAAAACACCAAGTATTTTAATCAAAACATCATTACCAACATCAAGAAGCTTGAAACAGTATGATAATCAAACAAAGGATGAAGTATTTCGATTTTAGCAAACCCTAAAACTTAAAAATCCAATTAAAATCATGAAATTGCTCTAGTAATCGGTATAAACGATGTTTATATGCAATTAAATCCAAAGAATCACAAGAAAGAGGCTTGATTTCAGCTATTCACGATGGAATTTCGAAATATAGGCAAAATCATACCATAACTTTGATAATAAAGGATAAAATTGAGTTAAAACCTTACCTTGAAAAGATTTTTGGCAAGCAAGAACAATTAGCCACCAAGAAATTACCCAAGAGCTTGAGAGATAGGAAGCATAGAGTTTTAGAGAGAAGAAGAAGAAGAAGTTGGAGGCGTAAATAAGAAAGAATGAGCCAAAATAGGGTTTTTGTATAACCCGGATGATTCTCGATAAAACGGCACTCGGTCGAGTATTGGGCTTACTCGGCCGAGTATCGACTACTCGGTCGAGTATTGGGCTTACTCGGCCGAGTGTCGACTACTCGGTCGAGTATTCTGAATAATCGGTCGAGTTTTCAAGAACAGTAGCGACTTAAATCTGACAAGAATAAGCAATTGGTCGAGCACCGCTATACTCGGCCGAGTGTCACCTACTCGGTCGAGTATGCGTCTCTACTCGGTCGAGAGACAAAAAGTAGGAATGAAATTTCGAAGTTTAATGCACCTGCAAAACAAATAACATAGCTCGGAGTTCCGTGCAATCGGCTCGTCACTGTTAGCTCTTACTTCTACCACAAATTCACACATCAACACGAATTATGCATAATCATAACCAATTCAATCAACATGCTCACCTACGTTGCTTACTTCATTATCACGACATTTATCACATACATATCAATTAGTTGCTTCACCTGCAAAATCAATCTATACCTCTACAACTGTACACATTCCTCAATTCATTTTCCGCTCCCATTAAGCTAAACATTCATAACATCAGCAAATTCATTTATCAATCCAAGACTTATCCACTACCATAGACTCTACATGCTAGACTCACAATGATGCACATCACTCTATCCACAGATGCACGCAACAACAATCGTCATGCAATGACTCTTACTAGCTACCCTTTTTTCCGTGACTGGCTTAAGGACGATGGGGCCATGATTTTGAAATGAGGGCGCCTACTCACCCAAAATCTAGCATCAACTGGGGTTCCCAACGCACATACACCAGGTTCATTTTAGTTTGACACCCTATATTCATTAGATTCATTGGTTCAGGTTCCAAAATCGTCGGCTCTGATACCACTTTGTAACACCCCCGTACACCAGGATGCCTTACCAAGGACCATTCCAGTGTATAAAGGTGTTACCATCTCAGTTTCCCGAGGTAATAGATCAAATAGACAATTAAAGAACATTTATATTACATTACCGTACTCCTTACAACTCAGGACAAACTAATTACATGTGATGATAAAGGCTACTATAACTCATGATTCTGCACTTCTAAACTGGTCGAGATGACTCAATCCCACCAAGCCCAGCAGCCACAAACCAACAGTACCTGCTAAGCCAACTGCTCACCATCCCCGAATAGATCACAGCAGATACCACAAAACAATAACAACAACGGAGCCAGTACTGTCTAATCAATAAAAGTCAAACAAACAATGTAACCGGCTGATCATCCACCTCATCTCACACAGTAACTGACTACACACCGAGGTGTGTAGCCCTGCCAGATTACCCATCGCAACAGGTAATCCTCGCCGCCAGTGGGGGACCGCAGCCAATCCCCACCTTAATCCCGCTCATCAACGAGCGATATCCCTGTCCCTTAATGTGCAGATCCCCTCCCGTGACGGGTTCCACGGAGGGCGAACTAGGGTGTGAAGCCACTCCCGTAAGTGACTCCACCACAATCAACACACACGTCACAGTACCACAGCATCACAGCTGTCACAACACCACCACCGTCACAACACAACCACATCACCACCGTCACCACAACACTCATACTCCGATGATCAGCAGATAACAACAATTACAAAACAAACACAATCTTAAATCAATTAACAGTAACTGAGTAGGGAAACCCTACTTCATTGCCAATCGTGAAAAGCATCCACATATAGTCAAGCAAGACTCCGACATGCATCCTACAACGATAACCATCTCCTATTATACAACTATCCTCCATAACCTACTAAAAGAGACACGAGGCAGAAACTTACCTAATAACGCGAATCGACGATGACACGGACGACGACCACACACGCATCCTTCTTGAACAAATCCCATCCTTCCCAATGGTGGGGGTGTAGGCTATAAACATAAAAGTGTATGGAGGTAGGGGTGATAGGAGAGAATGGTAGGCTAGGGTTAGAGAAAGAGAAACTGTCGAGAAAATGAGAAAATGAAATGAATCTCGCGAACTTGCGTTTTATATTAACGCGTCAACAGCAGCCATACTCGGTCGAGTACTAGCGTACTGGGCCGAGTAGGATCTACTCGGTCGAGTATAGATGATACTCGGCCGAGTAGCCTCTGCTAGGTCGAGTAACCAATCCTATATAGTACATGTTCCAATCTTAGTCTCTCACCCATTCCTCCCTAAGGTCTTTCTTGGTCAGAGAGTCGGTCAACAGAGTCCTTAATTATCCTGGGTATTACAGATCCCAATGGAACCTAATCATCAACTGGCCTTGTCCACTACACCTCTCTTGCACGACCCTCAACCCTACCGAAGGCTTGTCGGGCGCTTGGTTTACCTTTCGATTACTCGACCCGAATTAATTTATTCGGTTCACATTCTGGCCCAATTCATGAATGCTCCACGAAAAGCACATTGGGACGCGGCCTTACAAGTCGTCAGATACTTAAAGAAATCGCCAGGTCAAGGGATACTTCTTCGATCCGAGAATGACCTTCGACTTCAAGCTTATTGCGACTCGGATTACGATAGTTGCCCCATTAGTCGGCGGTCCGTTTCAACTTACATTGTCTATCTTGGGTCCTCTCCAATTTCATGGAAAACAAAGAAACAAACGACAGTGTCTCGTTCATCCTCCGAGGCCGAATACCGTGCCATGACTCAAGCAACATGTGAATTAAATTGGCTCAAAGGCATACTTGAATCTCTCGGTATATTTCAAAAGGAGCCTATTCAGTTACAATGCGATAATCAGTCCGCAATACACCTTGCCAAGAATCCCGTATTTCACGAACCTACCAAACATATCGAGATTGACTGTCATTTTATACTCGACAAAATACAGAAAGAGGTCATAGCCACACCATATGTTCACACAAGAAGCCAACTAGCTGATATTTTTACAAAAGCACTCGGGCGTCCTTCATTTGACGACCTTCTATCCAAGTTAGGCGTTACGAATCGACACGCTCCAACTTGAGGGAGGGTAATAGAATCACCCATACATAGCAATATTGAGCCGTTGCCCACATTCCTCAAAAGAACCGTTTGACCGCCATTGTGAATCACAATCAGTGATTCATTTCCTTATTTTATGTATACACAATTTATCCTTTCCTTTTATTAGCCTATCCTTATCTTGTATAAATAGCATATTCTCACAAAGTTGTAAGACACGTTGAATTCAATAATATCATTCTATCATTCTCACACGTATTGGTTTTATTAACTAACTTCCGGGAATTCAGATTTGTTCAGGTGAGACAGGCGTGCATCATCAGCTGCTAATTCTTAGAATGACGGAACTTTCTGCTGGTTAGTTTTGCTGCAAGTCTGAAGTTCTTTTCACGATCCTTGAATGATGATGTTACGTATTCAAGGTTGTCTGGCAACTACACTATAATAATATTACTGTCCCGTAATTCGCGATTAGGTACAGCAATTAGTTTCTGATGCGAGTACCATATAAGACTTGACAGTGATCCAATTCCTGCAGAAAACCTTAAAACTATCCAAGTTATCTGACTATACTTCTACGCGTAGAGAAAAAAAAAAAAAAAAAAAGAGAGAGACGAGTAGTCGCCATGAATGTTAGCCGTAAGCTTCTAGATGCAGAAAGCAGCACACCAGTAGATGCAGGTCATTATTTAGACCTTGCACTTGCTGCAATCGGGATTGGGGTTGTATTTGTAATAGTGGCGTGGAGGTGGAGGTTCGTTCTATACCATGAATGGGTGGTATTCATCAATGGCGGCCTTGGTAGGTCCCATTTACCAGCTCTGCCTCCACCTCCTCCGGGTCTGAAGAAATCCGCACTCAAGTTATTGCCTTTGACTACTTACAGTAATGAGGTGGCGGTTAACGAGGCTAAAGACTGTGCCATCTGTTTGTTTGTGAGTTTCTTGATGGGGATTTGATAAGAGTCTTGCCACGGTGCGGTCATCTGTTCCATGTCGTCTCGTGTCGATAAATGGCTTAGGACTCACTCGTCTTGCCCCTCGTGTCGCCGAGTTAGTTCTTTGTGATCGTAGCAAATCTTCTGCAACTACTGCATCTCAGATCGTCTGATGATTTTTTTATAGCATTGTCATGAAACAGCTTTTCTTCTATTTTTTTTATCAGAATATTCGAGTACAGTCTGGACATTTCTAGCAATATGGCAACAGAAATTGCTGATTGCTCAATTCTTTTGTAAATCATTTTCTCCGTCTTAGTAATCGTGTAAAATTAGCTTCTCTAATAAAGAGTATTTCAATTTCGCAATCAACTGCCCGTGTTACAACATGTCGTATAATATTTCTTTTGGGTCGTTCCAACAAGAACGTATACATTTGTTTACGGGTATATTTTAGGGTATTGCTCTTTCATATACGCATTTTACATTATCTAAAGTCAAAAACCGCCCAAAATGGCCTTAAAATGACCTGTACCACTGTTCAAATTATATTAGAGGTATGAAACTTGGCTCGCAACTCACTTGCATTTTTTGTCCTAAAACCACATTTCACGAGCAAACGTATACAATTTAATGAAACAGGACTCAAATTTCGGTCATTGTAGAAAGAACAAAATCCTGGACAAGTATACGCCTTTCGCGCAAAATACTGCAGTTTTTGTTGGTTTAACCAGGAAACGCGTTTTTGAGCATCAGTCTTTACATGCAATGACACAAATCTCAGGACTCTTCAGAAAATTTTGCAGTTTAACAAATTGCCTTCCACATCGCCTCGTTTCCGGTTTCACAAACAAAACATGCTTCTCTCTATCATATAGTAGTTACGCAAATTAGGTAACAATTTTGTATGAGCGGAAGAATTACGGAAAAAATGCCCCGCATCGATCAAAATACAAGAATAGCCGATAAATTAGTCAGTAATCTTCTTGGCACAGAGAGCAAAGAACTCCGTAATAACTTCAAGAGGCATGCCCTTTGTTTCAGGAACCTTTAGAAAGATGAACACCCACGCAATCACAGCAAACACGGCATATATTCCAAACACGCGAACACTGCTCTACTGTTCTTATTTTCCAATGTTCATACATTTAGAAGGCTTTTGTAGAACTTTCAATCTATTATGTGTACCCTTATCATTATGCCATTGGTGAAGGCCTTGGGTCTGGAATTTAACTGTTGCATTTTTTTAGCATCTAAAATCTCTGGGGGTACCGTTTGATGTATATCTGATGATAAACGGCGAAAGTAGCAATTGACCCCCATAACTTTGTCTAATCGTGAGATTAAGCCCCTCAAGTTTCAAATGGAGTAATTAAGCCCCATTAGTTTGACAAAAAGTGTAATTAAGCCCCATTAGTTTGACAAAAGGTGTAATCCAACCCCTTATCCAAAATATCATGAGAAATTGAATATCTCATACTACAAAACAAATACTTAACCTAAAATATAATCAAATTTTGAGAAATATATATATATATATATATATATATATATATATATATATATATATATATATTTAATTTAAAATTGATAGTTTCAAAAAAAAAAAAAAAAATAATGTAAAAATATATATTTGAAACTAATTCACAACATATAATATTTTATAAAAAAATTAATTCTTAAAAAATGTCTTTCTTTTGTAAATAATGAGTTTTTCTTCTAAATTTTTAGCAATTTTCAAAAATTGTAAAAAAAAAGAAACAGAAATAATTAAATTTGCCAAAACTCGAAAACCCCTTATAATAAACTTTATTTAGACTACAAAGGTGTTTCTTTTTTGGTTTAACTATTTTGGAAAAAAAAATAACGATCTTTCTATGAAAAATATACATTAAAAAAAAAAGTTGACGGTATAAAACATACAAAATATATATATAGAATTTTTTCAGAGGTTTTAGAATTTTCATTTTATTTTCTAAATTTTTAGCATTTTCTCCAAGATATGATTTTTTTCTAAATAATATTATAATTCTGTTATTTGTATTATTTTCCGTAATTTGATTATGTAGTAGGTTAAATATTTGTATTTGTGGTATGAGATATCAATTTCTCATGAGATTTTGGGTATGGGGTTGATTTCACTTTGTATGTAAGTTAAGGGGTCTAATCACTCTAATTAAAACTTGAGGGGCTTAATCTCACGATTAAGCAAAGTTATGGGGGTCAATTACTACTTTCGCGGATGATAAACTTTCGTGATTTTAGTGTTAATTCACACTATTAAAAATTGGTGATGATGTTGGTTTTTGACTTTAAGCACGTGATTTTATTGGTTCTTAATTTGCCGGGCTTATTTAGGGTGTTCGTATGTTTTAGCTTGCTTATTTAGGGTTTTGATAAAGCATGTATAGGTGCTGGTTTCTGGTGAATCTTATTTGTGGTATCTTCAAACTGAGCATTTACCTGCTTGTGGTACTTTCGGGCTGCTGGTGATTGTCCAATTTGACCCCTGTGTTCATTTCCTGGGTTTTGACTTTCTCTTTAACTCATGTTTACTTATCTATGGAATCTTCATAGCGCAATCATACAGGTTTTTTGTTCTTTTCGTTGATTGTGTTAATTTGTTTACGTATGTTTACTTGTGGTACCTTCAAGCCGAACATTTACTTGCTTGTAGTGCCCTGAAGCTGCTGGTTGATTGTCTTAATTTGTTTATATATGTTTTCTCTTCTTATTGTTGATTGTTATTTGGATCTAACTTTCCCGATTTGAATTCAGGGGTGCTAGGCATTACAGTTTCGGCGCACCTGGAAAGGAACGATGATCTAGGCATTACAGTTTCGGCGCACCTGGAGAGGAACGATGATCTGATCTTTGCACCGCTTTGAGGTTGCTGATTGAATCGGCAAAGGCAAATCACAAGTTCTGATTTCTTTGGCCTGAACTCAACTGTTTGATTTGGTGGGTGCTGATAGTGTTGTAATTTTTAAATCCGTCTTACTTCTCCTATCCTGGTAGTATCCTGTGTATTAGCGGTCACGGGGCGCGTGGTGTGGTTGTTGAAGGCCCTCCAGGCGAGAATTATGCGGTGCATTCTCACACATTCCGCCTTCTCGGTCCTTTCTTCGTTATTGCTATACATCATTCGAGCTTCTCCCTCTCCGTTCTTCATTTTTGTTTACGTTCTCTATTAATTATTTCTTCAGCTTTCGCCTTTCAATATGCCCCACCGAATTTCAATCAAATTAGCTGCGTACATCGATTTTGGATTTCCGAGGTATGATCAACCTGGTTTTGTTCAATTTAAAGTGGTTCTATTCAGTTTTAAGGTTTTTATTTGAGTGTTGCATGTTCATTGGTTTAATTACTACTATTTTATTTTGCGGGTTTTGTTTGGGTTTGTTATTTTCATTGACGTCTTTCTTCTTTCATGGTTTATTATTTTCATCTTTGTTTACCGTTCTCTCTTGATTCGTGTTTTGATCTTCGCATTCTAAGTTCTTAATCATATCTCTTCACTATTGCTGTCAATCATGTTGGAGATCTTATTCATTTCGTTACTTTCGATTTATGTACAACTACACCATTTAGGCATTCAAATTCCCTTCAGTTTCCTTAGCTATGTTCATGATCCATTTGTTTTATTATTCCCTTCAGTTTCCTTAGGGTTTTGCTTTACCTTGATTTATCACTATTGTGCTTTAATACTACTGATTTGATTGGCGGGATTTGATTGGGTTTGTGAATTTCCATTGGTGTCTCTCTTCTTTTCGTTCTTAATCATTTTCAGCTTTGTTTCCTGGGTTTTTTTGGTTTACTATTTCGATTTTTGTATTATGAGTTTTTTCCTCATACTTGCTAATGAGTTTGGTTGCTCCTTGTTTTAAAAGTTGTCATCCAGCCATCCTATGGTCATATACTCTTCTATGTATGGGTTGTATATTTTGACAATCCATGCACACGTCATATGTTAATGATCCTCCATCCCTTATTGTTCTGTTGAGGCCAATTATAAAGCCAAGTAAAACAGGGGTGAAAGTCTTAATGTTCATCGCTAGACGTGTGTGTGACTTCTATATTCAGTTGATACTTTGATATTTAAATTGAGAAGTATAATTTTCAATTTGACGGAACATGGCAATTTATCATAAAAGTGTGGGAAACAAGGGATAGAAGTGCAATAAAACAGCGTGAACACAACTGCAGTAGCCATGAACATTGATAGGGAGCATGTTTTACTTGGTTTTATAATTTCAGGCTACCATGATAAACTTTTGTTTTTTAATGTATCCCTAATAAAAGAACTACATATCCTTCTTTTTCAAACAAAGCAATTACTATTTTACAGTATTCAGTATTCATGTAAGAGCCGTGATTTCTGAAATCAGGATTTGATATTGGAGAACAGATATTACAAAGCTTTGATTTAGCATGACAGAGTAGAGAAATGTCACCCATGGCAGAATGTGCGAAGATACCGTCACGGGTATTTTATCTCCACTATCGTATCTCTGAAAAGCTATGAGATGAAGTATTTCATGAGACATTCATTTCAGTGACAAAAGAATTATCTAATTTATAAAGCGAGTATTTACTTTTGATCATACATTCATACCTATTAGATTCTGACATGAAATATTCGATTCATTGACTTAGAAATATGCATTGCACACACATTCTCAAATTTGGAAATGTTTTTTTTTCTCTTGAGGTTTAGCCTTTGGATATACCTGTCTTGCTATTAAATACGGCTACAGACTATAACATTTTTGTTGCATTCCTACTTTAGCATCGTCTCCTTGTGTAGTGATTTCTTCCAGTAGCCTATGTGTCACAGTCTCGTAGGTAGGGTTTAGAATTGAGGTCACATATGAATAGTTAACATGATTATTCTTTCTCATCCTCATCCTCTTCAATTTCATTTCCAAATGTCTTCCTCACAGCCAAACCGCTCTCAATTCATACGGCGTCTTCATTTGCAACATCATAGTGTCTCCATGACTCTTCTAATCCGGTTCCTCTCTCTCATTTTATATTCATTGTCATTCGGTATTTTTTTATTTCTATAACGCAAATGAACTATAGATCAAAACTTTCTATGTTTTTTTTAAATGGTACCTGTGTTTCGAATAATTGATTATTTTCTGGGTTATGTATGTTTTAGATCAGTTGAATATGGATGGTTTCTGAAGTGGAAGTTGAAGTTAGGCTAGATATCCCATGTCCTTATTGCTACAAAGATTTTGATATTGCTTCTCTTTGTGTTCACTTAGAAGTAGAACAACCTCGCGAGACTATATTTTGACAAACCAATTCCATTTAAGTTTAGTTCAAAGAAGTTCAGATCTTAAGTTCAGAAAAGTTCAGATGCAATAAGTTCAGTTCAAAAATTTTTAGTATGGGTGATTGGGTGTAAAAGTTTTAGTTTTAGCTTTACAAATAAACTCATAGCTGAGTTCTATCGAAACAAATACATAACTGAGATTTTACGACTCTTTTCTTTGTCATTTCTCAGCTAGAACAAGGTGTGGATGGATAATTTCATAGCTTTGCAAGATTGGATTTTGGTATCCGGTCTCTTAGGTGTTGGAGAATTTGTAGTTAAAATAAAAGATCATTTGCAGGTAAATGCACGCTTATCAGTCACATTGTACATCCAGTTTTGATGGTCGTATAATTGGGCTTAGATGCTATTTTGTTTTAAAAGTTGTCATCCAGCCATCCTATGGTCATATACTCTTCCATGTTAACTACACAGCCTTTTAAATTTGTCTTTCTTTAGAGTTCTGTGGCAGCAAATTATTATTATTATATGTATGGGCTGTATATTTTGACAATCCATGCACACGTCACATGTTAATGATCCTCCATCCCTTATTGTTCTGTTGAGGCCAATTATAAAACCAAGTAAAACAGGGGTGAAAGTCCTAATGTTCATCGCTAGACGTGTGTGTGACTTCTATATTCAGATGATACTTTGATATTTAAATTGTGAAGTATAATTTTCATCATGTGGTTTGACGGAACATGGCAATTTATCAGAAAAGTGTGGGAAATAAGAGATAGAAGTGCAATAAAACAGCGTGAACACAACTGTAGTAGCCATGAACATTAATAGGGAACATATTTTGCTTGGTTTTATAATTTCAAGCTACCATGATAAACTTTTGTTTTTTAATGTATCACTGAGTATCCCTAATAAAAGAACTACATATCCTTCTTTTTCAAATAAAGCAATTACTATTTTACAGTATTCAGTATTCATGTAAGAGCTAAGATTTCTGATGTCAGAATTTGAGATTGGAGAACAGATATTACAAAGCTTTGATTCAGCATGACAGAGTAGAGAAATGTCACCCATGGCAGAATGTGCGAAGATACTGTCACAGGTATTTTATCTCCAATATCGTATCTCTGAAAAGCTATGAGATGAAGTGTGTGACACCCCCATATACTAAGGAGCCTTAACAAGACCTTCCCTAGCATATAAGGGCATCACCATCTCGGTTTCCCGAGGAAAGTAATCATCAAAAGTCGATAAAAGAACATTTATAATTATTTTACAAGTGTTACAACCAAAACTACTAATATATAAAAGATACAACTCAAAACCACTATCAGCTATGTGAATCACACTTCTATCCTGAATCCTGTAAGACTCATCTCGCCAAGTAACCAGCTATCTTCCAAGACATCACCTACTAATACTGACTGCTCACCATAAGGGATCACGACAGACACAACAAAAACAAACAAAAGAAAAACCACACAAGGTCAGTAACTGAAGGGGCACACCAACCACTGACATATCAATACAGAAACAAGAACATACATACAAGCCACATCTCCTGCAATCAATCACCGTCACCGACTGTCCACTGGACCAGCCTTGCCAGTGGGGGACCGTAGTCGTTCCCACCTAAGCCCCGCTCATCATACCGAGCGATAACCCTATCCTTATAATGTGCACATCCCCTCCCGTGGCAGGTTCCACGGAGGGCGAAACTAGGGCGTGAAGCCCTCCCGCAAGTGACTCCACTCAGCCGAGGACGCACCTCGAGAACCATAGATAATCAATCACAAACAGCTTCACTACAACAACAATCAACGAAACAGCACAACACCAACCGATTACCACAAACAATCAACCACACTGACACTAGAATCAATACATCAACCATCACACTAAACAACCAACAGAAACTGAGTAGGCGAACCTACCTTTAGCCAACCACAGCAATTCCTTGTTCAACCACACGGCATCAACCAAGCAAGCAAAACCCCTATACAAACAGCATAACGGCCTATTACTACCACCACAATCCTACAAGGAACAACAATGACAAAGATGATGATGATGACATACCTACGCATCGTATATCGGCGTCAAGACCGCTACCCGACTCAAGTAACCTATCCCCAAGACACAAGCATCCTCAAAGGCTCCCATGGAAGGAAATAAGGTGAAGGGAAGAAGGTGAAGCGACATGTAGGTCTGAAGGAAAGAGGCGGAAATGATTTACGATTCTATCAAAACACGATTATAAACCCTCGCTGTAAAGACGCTACTCAATCGAGTAAACAACTTACTCGATTGAGTGGCCCCTACTCGATCGAGTACCCAAGCTACTCGATCGAGTAGCCTCGACTCGGTCGAGTACCACCCAGCCTAAGGTCTCTCATGACACAAAACATCTCTTGTAACAACTTCCAAAGGCCATCACATGCCCCCATGGTCGGTCAACGTTGCTCAACGGGTACCTAAAAGGACGGGTATTACAAAGTTTCATGAGATATTCATTTCAGTGACAAAAGAATTATCTAATTTATAAAGCGAGTATTTACTTGATCATACATTCATACCTATTAGATTCTGACATGAAATATTCGATTCACTGACTTAGAAATATGCATTGCACACACATTCTCAAATTTGGAAATGTTTTTTTTTTCTCTTGAGGCTTAACCTTTGGATATACCTATCTTGCAATTAAATATGGCTACAGACTATAATATTTTGGTTGCGTTCCTACTTTAGCATCGTCTCCTTGTGTAGTGATTTCTTCTAGTAGCCTATGTGTCACAGTCTCGCAGGTAGGGATTAGAATCGGAATCACATATGAATAGTTAACATGATTATTCTTTCTCGTCCTCATCCTCTTCAATTTCAATTCCAAATGTCTTCCTCACAGCCAAACCGCTCTCAATTCGTATGGCGTCTTCATTTGCAACATCAGAGTGTCTCCATGACTCTTCTAATCTGGTTACTCTCTCTCATTTTATATTCATTGTCATTGGGTGTTTTTTTTTATTTCTATAACGCAAATGAACTATAGATCAAAACTTTTTATGTTTTTTTTTAAATGGTACCTGTGTTTCGAGTAATTGATTATTTTCTGGGTTATGTATGTTTTAGATCAGTTGAAAAAGGATGGTTTCTGAAGTGGAAGTTGAAGTTAGGCTAGATATCCCATGTCCTTATTGCTACAAAGATTTTAATATTGCTTTTCTTTGTGTTCACTTAGAAGCAGAACAACCTCGCGCTACTATATTTTGACAAACCAACTCCATTTAAGTTTAGTTCAAAGAAGTTCAGATCTTAAGTTCAGAAAAGTTTAGATGCAATAAGTTCAGTTCAACTCTAAGCAACTTTGTTGTGGTGCAGATCTCTTGACAAAAGATTACAACTTCAATCACAAGTTTACTTTATCACTGCCTAATGCAAATGGAATGGTATGCATTACTTCTGTCCTATCCGTCCTCGCATAGTTATGTGTTTCATCAAGCTTCACTTGTTGCATACGTCTTTATGCGGTTATGCCTTCTCATGGACGAATGTTCGTTGCTGATGTGTCTTAATAACATAACGCTCTGATCCACATCAGTATTACTTTATGAAGTCTATTGAAATTGATTCTATTGGTCTTAATACTGATTCAAGCATATGATATATTTGTCTCGTAAGCACCTTAGTAAATTTGTGCATTTTGTATTCATTTGTTGTATAATATATTGATGATTTATTCGGATTTCGGATTAGTGATGGCATAGTTTGTAATACTCCGTATTTATATGTCTTGGGGTACTCTACCGAGTAGCCCTTACTCTGTCGAGTATGGGCAAGTTGCGAAATAAAATAGTTTCTGACCTGTTGGGTACTCGATCGAGTAGCTGGGGTACTCGATCGAGTAAGGGGGTACTCGATCGAGTGTCCGGTTTTACGGGGAGTTTTCTCGGGTTTTGTTAATTATGCGATTAAGGTATTTAAACATATTCGTCATTGTTTTAATTCACTTTTACAAAAACTAAAACCCTGTTTAAGAGAGAAAGCAGCCACTTCATCTTCCTAATCGCATTCTTAGCAATTCCCGGAGTTCAGACGGTCGGTTCTTGTTGTTTTTCGTGTCGTTGGATTCCTTGCGTCGAGGGTAAGCTTTTAACATAATTTTTATAATGTTTCGTTGGGATTGATTAAACCCTAATTTAGAGATTGGGGGTTTTATGAGTAGTAAGTGATTGGTAGTCTTGATGTGTTATGTGTTAGGAGGAGGATTCGTAGAAGAGGCGTTTTGATACAGCTGTAGATACCGTCTGCTTGTTGTGCTTCCAGGTAGGATTTCCTACTCAGTATTAGTCCCATAATGGGATATTGGTGATGTGCTGTAGTTAGTTGTTGATATGATGATTGTGATTGTGATTGTGATTGTGATTGGTTTCTATGGCTCTCGAGATGCGTTCTCGGCTGAGTGGGGTCACTTGCGGGAGTGACTTCACGCCCTAGTTTCGCCCTTCATGGAACCTGCCACGGAAGGAGATGTGCACATTAATGGGACAGGGTTATCGCTCGTACGATGAGCGGGGCTTAGGTGGGAACGGCTGCGGTCCCCCATCGGGTGGCTGGTCCGGTGGACGGTCGAGATTGAGATGATGGGAGTTGGTGTGTGTGTGTGTGTGTGACAGTTCAGCTGTTTGTTGTCTTATTGTTGTTATCTATATTGATTGTGTGATTAGTACTGACCCCGGTGTTGTTTTGTAAACCTGCGGTGATCCATTCGGGGATGGTGAGCAGATATTGAGCAGGTATTGAGATGAGTACTGGGATAGCTGGGATGCCACGATATGACGATAGGAGTCTTCCGCTGTAGCCTTAGTTTGCTTTACATTTCAGTTAGAACAGTCATTTGAGAATCTTGTATCGTACTTTGGTTTGGTTTTGAGGATTGTATTTATTCATTAAACTATTCATATTAAATGTTGTTTCTGTTTTGTCTATTTGATTATCATACCTCGGGCGACCGAGATGGTGATGCCTTCATACCTGAGTGGTCCTGGTAAGGCACTTGGAGTATGGGGGTGTTACAAATGGTATCAGAGAGACGATCCTGAAACCTGTAACCAATGAACTTAATGAACATAGGGAGTCAATTAAAATGAACCCGGGGTAAAAGTTGTAGGAGCTAGTGCAAAGGCTTGGGAGACGTCCTAAAGTCGCGGGGGTCGCCCTACAACTTTGAACCGGTCACATGGGAAAGTGTTTGTCGAGTCATATGTGTGCTTGGTTAACTTGTTAACAATGTGTTGAAGTGTGTGATTGTTGGATGTTGAAGGAGAAGTTGAGAATGTGAAAGAAAAGTAATATATGTGTAGACATGATGTTGGAATAACATGTTGGATGTTTACAATGTGGCTTTAATAGCATGATGAATTGATCTTGTTGATAGTAGAATAGATGCGTAGCATATTTATTATGTTATCATGTGATTTTATAAAGTTTAGCATGTTAGTGTACGACGTAACATGCGGGTAGCTCTTACGAGTTAGTGATACTCGATCGAGTGGGATTGACTCGATCGGGTGGGTTTTTGGCGATTTTGAGTCCAGAATCGAGTTTTGGGGCACTCGATCGAGTAACTAGGGGTACTCGATCGAGTAGGGGGTCACTCGATCGAGTAGCCTAGATACTCGATCGAGTAGGTAGGAGATCAGAAGGTCTGTTTGGTTCTGGAGTTTGGGTACTCGATCGAGTACGTGGGGCACTCGATCGAGTAGCCCGTTACTCGATCGAGTGTGTTTGGGAACTCGATCGAGTGGGTTTTGGGCATCGTGTTTTCGTGTTTTGAGGTTTAGTACGTGTGTTTATGTTTACCCTTTCTTATATAGCTTCAAGATGCCGCCCAAGAGAACTGCTTTGTACGCGAGAGCTGAGCTTATGACCACGGATGACATCGTTAAGATGTTAGAACACCAGGATGCTCTTACTGAGACCCTGAAGAGAGTGAATGAGGACAAGGATAAGAGTAAGGAGAAGGAGGTTGATCATTCTAAAATCAGCCTTTACATTGCGAGGTTTAACCCGAAGGAATACAAGGGGGTTGGGGAGCCTAATCTGCTTGATAGTTAGCTGAGAGAGATGGAGAACATCTTAGACTTGGTTCATTGCCCTGATGAGATGAGAGTGGAACAGCTGCGTTCTATCGAGGGAGGCGCAGGCAAGTGGTGGGATTCGGTAAAAGTGAGTGCTAAGGAGATATACACCAACCAAGGCTTACCTGCTATACCTTGGGGGGAGTTTCGTAGGAAATTTGTGAGGAAGGAGTTAAATGACGGAGCATGTGAGGAGTAGGTTGAGGGAGGAGTTTGATAAGTTTAAGATGACCGCTGAGATGTCGGTAGCCGAGTACTACGAGACAGTTCAATGAGAAGTCCCGGGTATCTTTGAGGATATGGGTTTGAGTGAGGAGAACCTAGCATTGAGGTTTGAGAGTGGGTTGACTACCAAGATTATGGATAAGTTACCCGTGGGAATCCTTACCGATGTTAAGGAAGCTTATGAGAGGGCTGGAAGAGCTGAGAGGTTGGTGGAGATGGCTCAGGAGATGTCTGGTGGAGAGAAGAGGAAGTCTGAGGGCGAGGGTGGTGGCCAATCTAATTACAAGAAAGGCAACCACAATCAATCTAAGGGGTTTTCTTCTGGGTCTGGGTTTAGTGCTGAGGCTTCCTTTGGGCGTGGCCGTGGGAGTGTGAGCAATAGTTGGGGAGTGACCTGCTTTGGTTGTGGTGGCGTAGGCCACAAGAGACATGAGTGCACGAGTGCACCGGGATCTTTCGAGACTGCTGTGAGCTTCGCGAGCAACGGACCGGGCTGGATCATGGCCAAACCGGGGGAAGTCGAGTTTGAGTGGAGGCAACCGCAACGGCGGTAATTCTTATCGAAGACACCGATGAGCAACAACAACAACAATCAAGGGTCGGGTGCTAAGCCGACCGCATCGACCCGATCTTGTCCGGGAGGTGGGCGGAAGACCAGTGGCAAGCTATTCATGATGGAGAAGAAGGCAGCTGAGGAAGATGCACACGTTATCACCGGTACATTCCTTGTTAATGGTATTCCTACGTTTGTTTTGTTTGATTCGGGGGCTTCTCAGTCGTTTGTGTCTTCGAGTCATGTAAAACAGTTGGGTTTGAGAGTATATGAGTCTGTTAGGGAGCAAGTTTTCATACCTTCGGGTGAGTCTGTATCGTGTGGGAGGTTGTTTAGAGATGTATCTTTGATAGTTGGGCAAGTCGATTTCCCTGTAGACTTGCTAGAGTTTCCTTTTAATGGTTTTGAGATGATAGTTGGGATGGATTGGTTAGGAAAGTATAAGGCTAAGATAGACTGTCATCAAAAGAAAGTGTCCCTAAGAGGTCCTAAGGGTGTTAGTGTGTCTTATCGTGGGTTTCTAGTCAAACCCAAAGTTAAGTTGATTGCATCTGTTACCTTGAAGTCGTATCTGAGGAAGGGATGTCCGTTGATCTTATGCCATGTGAGAGATGACCGGATAGAAAGTCCAGATTGATGAGATACCGGTGGTGGGAGAGTTTGCGGATGTTTTCCGGAGGAGATTAGGGGTTGCCACCGAAGAGGGAGATAGATTTCACCGTTGAGTTGAAGCCAGGGACGGGGCCAATCTCTAAGGCACCGTACCGTATGGGTCCTAAGGAGATGGAGGAGCTTAGGAAGCAGTTGGATGATTTGATAGAGAAGGGATACATTAGACCAAGTGTATCGCCTTGGGGGAGCACCGATTCTTTTCGTGAAGAAGAAAGATGGGAGCTTGAGGTGTGCATAGACTAGGGAGCCGAACCGTGTGACGATAAAGAACAAGTATCCTTTGCCAAGGATAGATGACTTGTTTGATCAGTTGAGCGGTGCAACGGTCTTTTCTAAGATTGATTTGAGGTCGGGGTACCATCAGGTGAAGATTAGAGAGGTGGACATACCAAAGACTGCTTTCACGTCAAGGTATGGTCATTATGAGTATGTGGTGATGCCGTTTGGGTTGTCTAATGCGCCGGCGGTGTTTATGGATTTGATGAATAGAATCTTCAGACAGTTCTTGGATCAGTTTGTGGTGGTGTTTATCGATGATATCTTAGTCTACTCTAAGACTAAGGAGGAGCATGAGGAGCATCCGAGGATCGTGTTGCAGACTTTGAGGGATCATGAGTTGTATGCTAATTTTGTCCAAGTGTGAGTTAAGTTAGAGAAAGTTGCTTTTAAGGGCATGTAATCTCTAAAGATGGGGTAGTGTGGATCCGCGAAGATTGAAGCAAAGGTGACAAAGTGGGAAGCACCAAAGAATGTTCTTTGAGGTTAGGAGTTTCTTGGGTTTATTTGGATACTACGGACGGTTCGTGAAAGATTTCTCCAAGATAGCTAGACCGATGACAGCGTTGATGAGAAAAGAGAACAGGTTTCGTTGGGATGAGAGTTGTGAGACAGCGTTCCAAACATTAAAGGAGCGTTTGACCACGGCTCTGTCCTAACATTACTGAAGGGAGCGAGAATTTCAAGGTTTATACGGATGCCTCGAAAAATGGGTTGGGATGTGTGTTGATGCGAGAATGGTAAAGTGATTGCCTATGCTTCTAGGCGTTGAAGCCTTATGAGGAGAACTACCCTACTCATGATGCGGAGTTGGGTGCGGTGGTGTTTGCTCTCAAGATTTGGAGACATTACCTTTATGGAGCAATCTTTAAGGTATTTTCTGATCACAAGAGTCTCAAGTACATCTTCACGCAGAAGGAGTTGAACATGAGACAGAGGAGGTGGATGGAGTTGATTGGCGATTACGACATGGAAATCATCTACCATGAAGGGAAGGCCAATGTTGTTCTTTGATGCTTTGAGTAGAAAGAGTGTACATTCCTGTGTACAGCTCTATCTTTGATGAGGTGAGGATGAGGTAGCAAGCTTTGGGATTCATATGATACGAGAAAGGAGATGCTATGGGTGATATGACAGTACATATGGAGTTTTATGATGACATTCGGGATAAGCAGGCTATGGATCCTAAGATAGTGGAGTGGAGAGCTGGAGTAGAGAAAGGGACAGTGTCCTGGTTTTCCATTCATACAGATGGTAGCTTGAGGTTTGATGGTAGGTGGTGTGTTCCTAATTATGAGGAGTTGAAAAAGACGATCATGACAGAGGCGCATTGCACACCATATTCAGTTCATCCAGGTGGAGACAAGTTATACAAGGATTTGAAGAAAACGTTTTGGTGGCCGGGGATGAAGAAAGAGACAGTTGAGTTTGTGTCCCGTTGTTTGACATGCCAAAGAGTTAAAGGGAACAAAGAAGACCACAAGGTAAGATTCGGTCTTTAGAGGTGCACGAGTGGAAGTGGGAATCCATTTCCATGGATTTCATTGTGGGTTTGCCGAAGAGTCAACAAGGTAACAACATGATCTGGGTGATAGTGGATCGTCGACCAAGTCACTCACTTTGTTCAATGAAAGATACATGGACTAAGGCACAATTGGCTATGGCCTATCGAAAGAACGTGCTTAAGTTACATGGGGTCCCTAAGGACATAGTGTCCGACAGAGATGCGAGGTTTATATCAAGGTTTTGGAAAGAGTTGCAGGAATCGTTGGGAACGACTTTGAAGATGAGTACCGCATTTCATCCTGCGACGAGATGGGCGGACCGAGAGAACAATCAAGACTCTTGAGGATATGTTGCGAGCTTGTGTGATGGATTTTGGTGGTAGGTGGGAGCAGAGGTTGGACTTGATAGAGTTTTCTTACAACAACAGCTATCACACCGGTATTGGTATGGCACCGTTTGAGGCTTTGTATGGGAGGAGATGTGGGAGTCCAATCTGTTGGGACGATAGTGCTGAGGCGGTGGTTTTAGGACCAGAGATGGTGCATGAGATGGTGGAACAGATTAAGATGATCGGGAACGGATGAGAAGCGACCCGGGATCGACAGAAGAGTTATGCGAGATCTACATCGCGGGACATAGAGTTTCGGGTTGGGGACAAGGTTCTTCCGAAAGTGTCTCCGATGCGTGGAGTTATGAGATTTGGGAAGAAAGGCAAGCTAAGTCAGAAGTTTATAGGGCCTTATGAGATCTTAGAGCGAGTTGGGGAAGTTGCTTATCGTCGGCGTTACCGGTGCGTTAGAGAGGGTGCATAATGTGTTTCATGTATCGCAGCTGCGGAACTATGTGAGTGACCCGTCGCATGTGTTGGAGGCAGAGAGCTTAGAGCTAGATGAGTCTTTATCATACCTTGAGGTGCCTAAGCAGATCCTAGACCGAAAGGTTAGAAAGACTAGGAGTGGTGAGACAGTTTTGCTTAAGATCCTTTGGTCTAACCACGAGACTGAGGAAGCTACATGGGAGGCGGAGGATATTATGAAAGAGCGTTACCCTTTCCTTTTTGATCAGGTATGTATGGTTACGGGGACGTAACCTTGTTTCTTTTAGGGGGGTAGGAGATGATCGCGAGAGTTTTTAAGAGTTTCATACACCTTTTATATGCTGTGTCGGTATGTTTGTCGGGATAAGTTGGGTTAGTATCATGCTTTACGGTGTGTTTTGTTTGACCTTCGAGTCGGGAGGCTTATGGGAGTACCTTTGTTGAGTAGTGGTTTGAACTTCGGGGACGAAGTTCCTTTTTAAGGAGGGAAGACTGTAATACTCCGTATTTATATGTCTTGGGGTACTTTACCGAGTAGCCCTTACTCTGTCGAGTATGGGCAAGTTGCGAAATAAAATAGTTTATGACCTGTTGGGTACTCGATCGAGTAGCTGGGGTACTCGATCGAGTAAGGGGGTACTCGATCGAGTACCTTGGGTACTCGATCGAGTGTCCGGTTTTACGGGGAGTTTTCTCGGGTTTTGTTAATTATGCGATTAAGGTATTTAAACATATTCGTCATTGTTTTAATTCACTTTTACAAAACCTAAAACCCTGTTTAAGAGAGAAAGCAGCCACTTCATCTTCCTAATCGCATTCTTAGCAATTCCCGGAGTTCAGACGGTCGGTTCTTGTTGTTTTTCGTGTCATTGGATTCCTTGCGTCGAGGGTAAGCTTTTAACATAATTTTTATAATGTTTCGTTGGGATTGATTAAACCCTAATTTAGAGATTGGGGGTTTTATGAGTAGTAAGTGATTGGTAGTCTTGATGTGTTATGTGTTAGGAGGAGGATTCGTAGAAGAGGCGTTTTGATACTTTTGTAGATACCGTCTCGCTTGTTGTGCTTCCAAGTAGGATTTCCTACTCAGTATTAGTCCCATAATGGGATATTGGTGATGTGCTGTAGTTAGTTGTTGATATGATGATTGTGATTGTGATTGTGATTGTGATTGTGATTGGTTTCTATGGCTCTCGAGATGCGTTCTCGGCTGAGTGGGATCACTTGCGGGAGTGACTTCACGCCCTAGTTTCGCCCTTCGTGGAACCCGCCACGGAAGGGGATGTGCACATTAATGGGACAGGGTTATCGCTCGTACGATGAGCGGGGCTTAGGTGGGAACGGCTGCGGTCCCCCCCGGGCGAAATGGTCCAGTGGACAATCAAGTATTGAGATGATGGGAGTTGTGTGTGTGTGTGTGTGTGTGTGACAGTTCAAATTGTCTGTTGTCTTATTGTTGTTATCTATATTGATTGTGTGATTAGACGACCCGGTGTTGTTTTGTAAACTGCGGTGATCCATTCGGGGATGGTGAGCAGATATTGAGCAGGTATTGAGATGAGTCTTTGGGATAAATTTTGGGATGCCACGACATGACGATAGGAGTCTTCCGCTGTAGCCTTAGTTTGCTTTACATTTCAGTTAGAACAGTCATTTGAGAATCTTGTATCGTACTTTGGTTTGGTTTTGAGGATTGTATTTATTCATTAAACTATTCATATTAAATGTTGTTTCTGTTTTGTCTATTTGATTATCATACCTCGGGCGACCGAGATGGTGATGCCTTCATACCTGAGTGGTCCTGGTAAGGCACTTGGAGTATGGGGGTGTTACATAGTTAATTCTGCCTGACATATAGCATCACATATCCCAAAAACAGCGAGTTAGTAATTGGTATAGAGATTTTGTGCTTGGTCACGTTTAGATTGAGAGGGGAGGTTTGGAGAGGGAAAAGGTTCTTTAGTTTTGAAAGTTAATTGTTTACTTAATATGTTGTTCTGACTGTTTTGATTCTTGGTATCAGGAGAAAGGCATTCATTTGAAATTGATGGCCAAATATGAAAAGAAAATAGACTGGTTGAGCCAGCAATGCCAACGCAAGACGGATGAATGCTATCAAGCTTGGATGTCCTAAAATAGTGGTTTGTATGCAACTGATATTGATTGTTATAGTTGGAGAAACTTAATGCAACTGATATTGATTGTTATAGTAGGAGAAATTTTTTGTGCGCTCGTGTATCACTCGATCTATATGACGAGTATTTAGGAGCGCTGGGTGCTGGATTAACAAATCATGGTCTACATTGGCATTAATGTTCAGCATATTGCATTCATAGTACAAAAATTGGACTGTGACATTATGTTGAGATATTAAATTCAATTAAATCGATTCAGGTGTTATTCAAAATACAGATGCAGAGGGGGAGGAGGAGGACAAGGATGGGAGAGGGAAGGAGTAGTGTTTATTTTATTTTATGAAATTTGAAAATCAAAGCGATAAGGGTGGACATAGTATAATTTTTTTATATTCATTTATGTTAATTGTTTCTGGTGTAGTTAGTTAGATAAATCGCTACTTTCCAACTTAAAGTGTTCTCTTATACAATGACTACGTTACATTTAATTGAATTTCATACTTCTATTATGAGATTATATGTGTATTTTTAAAAGCTAAAGAATCTATACAATAAAAAAGTGGTAATAGTAGTTATGTAAAGCTCCAAGTTGGGAAATTTAAGTCGAAAACCTGGGTTGTGAGAAACGGGTCTGACTCGGTTTGGAATGAGGAGTTTGTGTTTCGGGTTCATGATATGGAGGATGAACTTCGTGAGAAGTACTGAATTTATTAGTTGTTGCTTGATAATTCAAAATCTCCCCTTATGATATGGAGGATGCAACTCATGAAATTATACAACTCAACAGTGAAGACGTTTAACAACCTCCTTCAATAGAATTACTTATCATGCAGGTTGATATGGGTTGCATAATTTCATTGAGAAAATCGCAATTAACATTATCCGCAAGCCTAATATCTTAAACAACAATACACGTCGTACCTTGGATCTCCGTGCGCATCCTCCATATCACGTGGGATATGTTAGTTGATTTCAACATTCTGCCTCATACATTAAGAAAAAAAATTAGCATGTAATAACTAAATGATACATTCAAAACAATCCAATTACCATTATACATCGCTATAAAAGGTTCCGCAACAAAACACGTGATACCTTGGATCTCCGTGCGCATCGCGCGCGGAGAAACGACTAGTAAATAAAAACAATTGAATTTCCTTGAGTATTGCCACTTTTTTAGGAGGAATTTTATGTTGGAAGTATTGATTCAAAAGAAGCTCTTATTATCCCACATTGGCATAATTGGTGGGATTTTTAGAAGTGTTGGAATTCTATGCGGTTTTTTGCACAACTTCCAAGTTTGATAGTTCAGTCTTCTATACTGATTATCGCGGTTTTTCCATACTGATTACTCAGTCTTCTAAACTGATTATTGACTTCTCCATGCTAATTGTGTAGTCTTCTATGGAACAAATTACAAAACAATATTTAATACGTCTCTAGATCCTTCCTTCTATTCCTATAAATACTCCATGTTTATGCCTTTTTCTACAAACAACAATATCGATTCTCTGTTATATTCTCTCTAAATATTTTTTGATATTCAAAGCTGATATTTGGCAACGTTCTGCAAGTAGTCCTCATTCTGAGTCTTTGTCGTACACCTTAGACTCGGACGTCGTGTAACTCTGGGGGTTGGTTGCCAAGAGGCCGTGTGTATCAAGCGGGGCAAATTCAACTTTAGGGCAGTGATTCTCATCACGCCACGACAAAATCTCTCCTATATTCCGTAAGATTTAATGTTATTTATTTTCGTAATAGTCATACCGCCTACAATCTAAAGTTGAAATTTGAAAAATAAAATTCGTGCTCGTTAAATTTTTATTTAAGATGATATGATTATGTCTATTTTTACTAATTCATACGGATGAATTATGACAAATGGAGAAATACTAACTTGCTATTTGATATAAATTGTTACATATCTTTATTTATTGATGAATTTTTTTATCATTTGACATTTCTCGTGGTGTACATGTGTGAGTTTATATAATCACTGTTTTATTGTGAGATGTTCATTAGTCATATGTTCCCTTCTACTATCTACTCTGGTATTGTGATGTACGAATTTTTGGGTTGCTAATATTCTCAAGGCTTTATTTTCCTATAAAATATTATGTTAAACTTGAATTTATAGGTAACCGTGCATAGTTATAATTTTTTTGTGTGTGTCAAATATCTCGTAATTTTTTGGACGTGTTGAATAATCTTTGTCTATGCTCACCCGACTTCTTTTAATTCCATGGTATGAGTGTTCGAGTACTCAAATTGTTGAACACGTATGTAAACCGTGGTTATACTTAATGACACACTAACTATAAATGTAGTATTTAATACGTACGATAAGATCGTGATCGCTGACTAATATGTTTTATTGTTCATATGCATGTGTGAATAATTCGGTGATTTAATTCTCATTCATTTGGTCTTTTGGAGGTAAATTTTACAAGTATGGATTATACTCGTGTATATAAAATGATAGTCATTCACTTAGTTTGTTTTCTTATTGTGTTGTTGTTCATGAGTTAAGGAGAAAAAGATCTTAACATGATACATTATTATACAATCCTTTTAACATGCACAAATACAATGAATTAGTGTTTTGGTTGGCATGTTTGAGAGTATATTTGTCATGCCTTGTCATTACTCTAGAATTGTGATGCTTAATTTTGATACACACAATGATAACTTGAATATGTGACTCATTTATTATATTAGTATTACTACTATGTTTGTTGTTGCATCAGAAGATAAGGATCGAAATATGTTGGGATAAGTTATTTTGTATAAGGCAAACTCTAGTCCTTTTCCTATATTTCAATATGAGACAATTTTGAGTTATTCTCTAATTGAGTAAACAAATGTGGGGGTACTTCTGCCATTTATACGGTTGATCAAAAGTGATACATTGATATGTTTTTAGTGCCCAAAATGAGTTTTTACAAGACTAATTCATGTGTGAAATTCTCGTATGTATCGCTACATATTGGTGTATAATTTCGTGAACATTATATTATGTTATCACTTACGTATGACGTGACAACATGTGAGAGAAGTAGTATTATTTAAGCAAACTTTGAAAAGTTGTGTTTTTTCTCTAGGTTGTGAAAAAAAAAAAAAAAAAAAAAAAAAAAAGAAGTTTTCCTTATGTGATATACATGGAAATATATGCAACGTGTTAAAAGAAAATATTGTATGGTTTTATGTAATACAAAATTGGATCTAATATAATTTGCTATGTTTCGTTGTTATCACAATGAATAATTTGGCATCTTGATTTATCATGTTAATAATTTCCTATATGACAATGTTGGTCTCTGGTGACATATTTCAGAAAGGGTAATTTTTGTTCATCGTTTTATGTCATCTTGGATGTTGGCTTTGAAGCCTAAAATATTGCCAATGGTGTCTGCTTAGTCAATGCTTTGAGTAAGTTGTGGATTGTGGGGGCGTCTAGTGAAGGTAAGACTACCCTTAACTTTGTCGTAAGATAATTGAGTTTCAGTGATGGAAGTGGTTATAATGACAATTACATTGAATTGGCTGATAGATTGTGAATGCTCTGATATTGGGATTGTATAAACTTGTTTCTCCGATCACGAAAGTTATGAATGGTTGTTTGGTAATACAAATGTTCGAGTAATTACTTTTTAATTAGTTTTACTTTTTAATTGGTTTAAATGTTTATAGTAAACCAAGAAAAGGTAAAAGACGCATAATCTATATTTATTGGTTTTGATTTTGCGATGTTTCTTTAACGGAAGTTATTTGCGATAATTGGATCACTAATATATGAGGTATTTAAGATGTATTCTTGAGTTTATACATGACAAAATTAAATTGGTGGAAATGTTCTTACATTTATATATATGATGTTTATATGTGTTACGAGAGATATGATATAGCTTATGTCGTTGTTATAGGTGATAGACACCATGGCTTTTTGTAAATTAATCAATGACAACAATTGAATTTTTGGGGATGAGTTTGCAATTTAATTGAACGTCGAATAATTATGATATTTATTTGACTTTGGAAAATGGTGTCTTTCATAATGCTATATATATCATGCAAGTTATAGATGCATAATTACATTGTTGAATATGTCATGGAGTATGAATATATTATGAACAATTCGCAGGATAAAAAGCTGAATGGCTAAGTGGTGTATTCCTTTGTGGGAATATTTTGACTCCATTATTTGTCATGCATCATAATCTGAAGCATCATGTTTTTTGGCAGATTATCAAGAGTGATGGATAATCTGATCAGATAATGGGTTCACAAAGATTGTGAATTGTAAGTGGATATTGAGATCCCTTACACAATAATGTGGTATCATGATAGTACATACATAAATTGTGAAGATGATATTGAGATCCTCCTACCAATGGCCATGGTAGAAGTTGGTGTTGGTTGCACCACAAGGAATGGGGTTAAAGCCTATTGGGAGTGAATCGTGACGGGGCTCCCCCACTTAGGTTTACCAAGTTCAATGGGTCAAACGAAGTCACGAGGATCTCATGTTATAATACTACTACCATTCCTATTTTAATAAAAGTGATGTAGTATTCTTTCTATATATTGAGCTATTTCTGTCATGTGAGGAAGGTTGAGCTAATTAGCTCTTAATAAGTCCATAGTCCTTGTTTAAGGATGGTTTGTGACAGTCAAACCTGATGGACTTACCTATGTGAATGTGGGGAAATGCCCTACCCCTATGAGGTCTTTAGGCTTTAGGACCTCTAGAGCGTTCACGAGATCCCAGGCATGTGAGGGGCACTGTTTATGACATTTCGTGAGGACGAACACAGATTCGAATGCAGGTTTGTGCGCAGTTATCCATTACAAACCACCGTGGAGAGTCCAATGCCGAGAGCAACTCGATACGGCTGTAGCAGGTAATTGTATACACTGGGTGACAATTCAATTCCTCAGGAACATTGTCATCTTAAGATTTACGTTCCGTTGCCTTATATCAGCTATTCCTTTTTTCTTCTTTTGAATCATGTGGGGGATTGTTGGAAGTATTGCTTCAAAAGAAGCTCTTATTATCCCACATTGGCATAATTGGTGGGATTGTTAGAAGTGTTGGAATTCTATGCGGTTTTTTGCACAACTTCCAAGTTTGATAGTTCAGTATTCTATACTGATTATCGCGGTTTTTCCATACTGATTACTCGGTCTTCTAAACTGATTATTGGCTTCTCCATGCTAATTGTGTAGTCTTCTATGGAACAAATTACAAGACGATATTTAATACGTCTCTAGATCCTTACTTCTATTCCTATAAATACTCCATGTTTATGCATTTTTCTACACACAACAACATCCATTCTCTCTAAATAGTTTTTGATATTCAAAGCTGATATTTGGCAACGTTCTGCAAGTAGTCCTCATTCTGAGTCTTTGTCGTACACCTTAGACTCGGACGTCGTGTAACCATGGGGGTTGGTTGCCAAGAGGCCGTGTGTATCGAGCAGGGCAAATTCAACTTTATGGCAGTGATTCTCGTCACGGCACGACAAAATCTCTCCTATATTCCGTAAGATTTACTATTCTTTATTTTCGTAATAGTCATACCATCTACATTTTACAACAAACAAGATTGTGTTTGTTGTATACACTATGCACTGCGTGAAGAAACATATACTGAGTAACAAGTACTTGATTCATGCGCAAGATTGCAACACAGTGAACAATGGATACTAGAGGTCTAGAGTTCTCACGCCATATGTGAATATGCGATTTTCAGTGTTCAAACACTTCAAATTTAAAATTAGTACTGAATCTCGTATTAACTGGTGTTCTTCTATGGGCACACTCCCTCAAAACTAGACATGAAACTCGTATGCGTCATCTTCGTCCAGTAAATACATCATAGCCGCTTCATTGGATACTAGAGTTCGTATTTGAGTTATGTGTGTTAGAAATCTATATCTCATAATACTCAACATATTCTTATATGTTCCATTTAATTTAGTCATAAAATTAATTAGATCTTATGCATGCAAACATAAGTAAATATAGTGAAGAAATCATCATTCTTACATTGGAAATTTCGGATTATTGGGCACAAGTGAGTTCTCCTACTCACTTGTTCTTGAGCTCTCCTAATATAGATGAACAAAGGATTCAAGTATAGAATCCCTCCCAAGGAATAATACCCAAGATAACCTCTTAATAAAATTAATATTATTGATACTAGAACAATATTAATTTTGAATAAAATTGACCCAAAAATATTGTTTTTGGTCTCTTAATTTTCGGTTTAAGAGAAGGGAGAAGAAGAAGTAATTTATCTCTCTAAAACTCTATATTTTAGATGATGAATGAATGAATAATACACTAGAATGCATCTAGTGTATATTAGACAAATTATAGAGAAAAACCCTTGGCTTTTCTCTATGACAAAACCGGGTAGGGTGGGGTGGTGTTGGCCAATGCATGATCAAGTTGTTCTTCACAAAAACAACTAAGTTTGCATGGCTAGCAATTAGGTAAATGATTATGTTTTCCACTTAAATTAACCAAGACAATATTTAGCCTAATACACCCCTTATTTCGGTCCATTTAAGATAAAATGGATTCCATTTTATCTTTGTCAATTTGTCAATTTGTCACATGTCACAAGTCATGTAAAATTGTTATGTATTTTTAACATATTAAAAATCAACGCATTAATAAAAATACGTCATGTACAAAATCGACTTTAGTAATTCATAATTACTTGTACCAAAATAACTTACCAATTATAAATCACAACATCTTGTATTTATAATAAATTATTCATTCAAATGCAATTGTTTCCTTAAACAATAATTTCATCTAAGTAATAAAACAATTCGATCACTTAGACCGTATCTCATTTAATCAAATTATAATGAGATATGTAAATATTATTTCCAAAATTGTCCGTCAATTTTAAGTAATTTAATTAACCCGTATCGACATACGATCAATTAAATAATCAATTAAGAGTGTTACCCTTTAGGTATGACCTAAGGGGATCAACTGATCACCACCGTCGCACGACATTAATGTCAAACTCTAGTCAGCCAATCATTACCGATATGTGTGGACCAGTTGACAGTAAAATATTACTTCCCACATGTATTCTTAAATTGAGACTTAAGCTTGTGGACATATAATGAATCCCATCATTATAGTTGTCTATTAGATCACTTTAAGTGGATGATCATATGTTTCTATGTGCAAGCATATATAGACGAATTTTTAGAACAAGAAAAATACGATAAAACGGGTGACTTGGGTTGCAAACCAAGCCACCATAATCCAAAATACAACAATTGTTTAGAAAGGATCAAACATTTCCATGTCGAACACGGAAATCAAAAGGTTCTAAAAATCCGAAACATAAATTAAAATAAGACAATAAAAAGCCAAGCTTAATGGAAGCTACTCCTAGCTTATTGATGGTTTCTCAAGCTTGCTTTTCCTTTCCCTTGTCCTTGCTTGCTGGAGGCCCTATTTACAATAAAAAGGGGATACATTATCACAACTTTGTATCACAATACCATAGTTGAATTAGAAACATAAAAGAAAGGATAGTCATTTACCTACTGGAGTGATCTTTCCAGCTTTGATGTCACCAAGATACTTGGAACAATTTCTTTTCCAATGTCCAACACCATTACAATAATGGCATTTATCAAGAGGACCCTTCTTGATCTTGGAAGTGCTAGCTTCAAAAGTCTTAGCCTTGGTGAAAGTGGGAGCTTGCTTCTTACCCTTCTTCCCATTCTTCTTGAATTTCCCCTTGCTCTTGGTGCTTATGTTAAGCACATCCTTAGGTGGGTTAACATTTAACCCCATGTCTCTTTCGTCTTGCACAAGTAACTTGTGCAACTCTTCAAGAGACAAGTCCTTGTCTTGCATGTTAAAATTCACCCGGAATTGAACATATGCCTTGACTTTGGATAAGGAGTGTAGAATCCTATCTACAATGAGTTCTTTGGGGATTTCAACTTTTTGAATCTTGAAGGTCTCGACTAGCTCCATCAATTTGAGCACGTGAGGGCTAACCTTTTGGCCCTCCTTAAAATCGAGATCAAAGAATGCCGCGGCCGCCTCATATTGGACGATCCTCGGAGTTTGTGAAAACATTGTCACAAGCTTGGAATAGATTTCATTAGCGGTGCCCATTTTAAAGGCTCTCCTTTGGAGATCCTCCTACATCGCAAAAATCAACACATTTTTCATTGCGGCGGACTCCTTGTGGTAAGCCTCATATGCTTCCCTAGTGGCGGCACTCGACCTAGCATTAGGTTTGGGTGGAGAGGCCTCGGTGAGGTAACGAATCTTGTCGTCACCTTGGGCGGCTAATTTGAGTTGGGCATCCCAATCGGAGAAATTTGACCCATTCTTTTCAAGTTTACAACGATCCATGAAGGATCGGAGCCATGAAGCATTAGTGAGAGGTGTGGCGTTGGTGTTTGGAGTGGCCATTTGTTTTGAGAAATAAAAGAGGTCTACAAAACAAAAATAGAAGGAATAAAACATATGTCATTTTCAAAATAATAACACTCGTAAAAATTTTAATTTAAACAAGTTTTATTGTATTTATCTAGTGACCTCTACTCAATTTGATAAATGATTCCGAGATCCAAATTCATATTAACTTGGGCACGGGGTAGCCGATGAAACCCTTATCAATATAACTCGGTGGACTAACTCTTTAATCGATTCTACTTTTAGAACTCTCGGTCGATAAAAGTACTCTAATATTTATCTATAGCCCGGAACACATGCGACTACGGTCACGAATACTTCCGTTGAGGTCAATCCAAATTTCAAATAAATGTGTCCATGATCCAAATTCACATTAACTTGGGCACGGGGTAGCCGATGAAACCCTCATCAACATGAATTCGGTGGATAGACATTTATCACCCACTTCCCCTACGTAACAAGGTTTGTACCCCGGGGTGGCCGAGTGCACTCCCTCGCGAAATAGGTTTTCATGGTTTCTACTTTTTGGTAAGGCTATGTCTCAATTGTTTATTTTTTAGCGAGAGGTCATGTCAATTTATTATCTATCACGTTTTAAGTGAACTAAAGCGGTGAACTACGATAATTATAATTGACACGGTCGATATACTCGATTTAAATGATAATGCATGTTTTAGTTATGGCGATTTAGCGATGCATGCAACATATAAATAAAATGTAAAGCAAAAATAAAATCCTAGTATGGCCTTCCTAGAATAGTAAATCTAATAAACTATTACAAATTCGGAAACCAACTCCATTGGTCCCTTGAACTTCGGTCTTGGCACGCATCTCGAGGTAACACCGTCTTTAACGGATCGCCTTCTCGAGTGGCATCGTCTTCAAGGAACTCCGGAATAAATAAATTACATAACAAATTACATAATTTCCTATTATACATTTGTAATTAAAATAAAATGAATCTATTAAATTACAAAACGGTGATACGAGATCACAATAAATTACAACCGAATCGATATTCCCATACATTTCGGGTAATATCAATTAAAAACTAAGGCCATACTAAGTAAAATTACATAATTCAAAAAATACATAAAATAAAATTATGACAATCATAAATAAAATGCAGCATTATAATATGTATAAACATGCCCAATTTTATGCTAGATCGCCTTTAAGGAGCCAATATCGTATATTAATCGGTTTTTACGGATTTGCGTGATTCAACCTTTTAAAAACACAATAAATTACATAAAATCATATTTATGTACTAGTTAATTACCCCAACCTTATTAGGACTAAAAATTAGTCTCCACTAATATTTGACAATAATTAACTTATATATTTCTTAATATTGTTCATAAAAGGACTTAAAATTACAATATAAAGCCATAAATTTCAAATAAATCATAAAAATTTCAAATAAATTTGAAATTTGAAATTTTAAACTCATGAACATTCTGGAAAATACCATGACACTCATAATGTTCAAAAAACTTAAGTTAAAATTTCGAAATTCATCGAGGAAAAACAATGTTGCGGTTTATCGGATTTATCAAATATTATCATAAAAATATGAGAAAAATTATATTTATCAACTTTTCAATTTTAGATCTAAAATAGGTAATAAAATACAATATGTGACGTTTTTCCTTAGTCATGAAGTATGTTTTAGCAATTATTCATTAATTAAGTCACTATTTATGTTATTTTTCATCAAAAAATCATAAATCATGCATAAAGACTTCATTATAGCCTATTATTTCACACACATATTGTAAAATTACATGTGACAATATACTAAATTTCTATGATCAGATTCGAAATATTTCTCATATTAACCTATTTTATCGTTTAAATTCGATTTTATCATGAAAAATCTATATTTCGAGCATAGGAACTCATAAAATTATGAACATTTACAGGTCATCTAAATATAATATATGTGAAAACATATCCAAAAACCACTGGAAAAATCAAAGTTTAGCTAATTTTAGTCCAAAAATGACATTTTTAGCATAAAATCACATTTTAATGCCATTATTCAATAAAATGAACAATAAAAATCCATAAATTAACCAAAATATCCTAAATATATTTTAGGACCAGAAAATTTAATATGCATAATTGATTTCGTGATATATCATAATAAACACAAATTTATAAGTTTTATATGTTAATCGTATAACTCGGAAAAACTATAACCGATTTGCATGCAAACAACCTAAGGCTCATGATACCGCTTGTTAGAAATCTATATCTCATAATAATCAACATATTCTTATATGTTCCATTTAATTTAGTCATAAAATTAATTAGATCTTATGCATGCAAACATAAGTAAATATAGTGAAGAAATCATCATTCTTACATTGAAAATTTTGGATTATTGGGCACAAATGAGTTCTCCTACTCACTTGTTCTTGAGCTCTCCTAATATGGATGAACAAAGGATTCAAGTATAGAATCCCTCCCAAGGAATAATACCCAAGATAACCTCTTAATATAATTAATATTATTGATACTAGAACAATATTAATTTTGAATAAAATTGACCCAAAAATATTGCTTTTGGTCTCTTAATTTTCGGTTTAAGAGAAGGGAGAAGAAGAAGTAATTTATCTCTCTAAAACTCTATATTTTAGATGATGAATGAATGAATAATACACTAGAATGCATGCATCTAGTGTATATTAGACAAATTATAGAGAAAAACCCTTGGCTTTTCTCTATGACAAAACCGGGTAGGGTGGGGTGGTGTTGGCCAATGCATGATCAAGTTGTTCTTCACAAAAACAACTAGGTTTGCATGGCTACAATTAGGTAAATGATTATGTTTTCCACTTAAATTAACCAACACAATATTTAGCCTAATACACCCCTTATTTCGGTCCATTTAAGATAAAATGGATTCCATTTTATCTTTGTCAATTTGTCACATGTCACAAGTCCTGTAAAATTGTTATGTATTTTTAACATATTAAAAATCAACGCATTAATAAAAATACGTCATGTACAAAATCGACTTTAGTAATTCATAATTACTTGTACCAAAATAACTTACCAATTATAAATCACAACATCTTGTATTTATAATAAATTATTCATTCCAATGCAATTGTTTCCTTAAACAATAATTTCATCTAAGTAATAAAACAATTCGATCACTTAGACCGTATCTCATTTAATCAAATTATAATGAGATACGTAAATATTACTTCCAAAATTGTCCGTCAATTTTAAGTAATTTAATTAACCCATATCGACATACGATCAATTAAATAATCAATTAAGAGTGTTACCCTTTAGGTATGACCTAAGGGGATCAACTGATCACCACCGTCGCACGACAGTAATGTCAAACTCTAGTCAGTCAATCATTACCGATATGTGTGGACTAGTTGACAGTAAAATATTACTTCCCACATGTATTCTTAAAATGAGACTTAAACATGTGATCATCATGATCGACAGTTGTGATCGCATTATTGTCGGAGGACACATATTCCAACAATGTGTTGGAGAAATTAAATAAAGAGAAATCAGTTATTATGTATTGTATTTTCGGCTTGTAGATGAAGAAAGAACCTTATAGATGATGAAGAGCTAAGTATTACGTAAATAAAGAACACAATAAAATGATGAAGAAATGTATGTTATCACATACTTAGTTGAATAGATATAAAATTAATTTAGTTATTGTTTTATTTTGATTTTAATTGAATAGATCGATAATATTGAATAGATATAAAATTACTTGTCTACCCTTAAAACTTTGGTGTAAAAACGAAATTAACATTTATTTTACTATTTTTATTTTTCTTTAATTATGGTGCGCCGAGATTCGGTACCACCGGGTGACGCCCTATCGCCATCCATAATTGAAGTTTGGAATCTTCAGCTAGACTTATGTTGCAATACGAATATAGCTTTTCTTTTTAATGCAGGCTATGTTTCATCTTCATCGACTAATTTGGTTAGCTTAGATTTCCGGATTCCCCTCCCCTGGATGTTCGCCTCATTTTACGAGATGATGTGTTCGGAGTTTTATTTCCTCGTTTGATTCCAGGGTAACCGCGGCTTGTCCTCTTTATGTAGCCAAAAAAAATTACTTGATTAGGTTGTGACTTGTGAGTACATGGACCATGGTACTGGTAAATATCGAAATGTCTTTATTTTCCGTGGCTCAAATTATACAGACGCATGGACCGTAAAAAAGTGAGGATATGTACACATTAGAGTAAATTATCAATTACATCAACGCTTAATCCAATTTTTTACATTTACTCACATGTTAATTTTTTTTTAAAATTACACCCAAATTAATAGCTCGGGTTATATTTTGCACTCAACACCATTTTCAGGCGAAAAAAATTATGAAGTGACGATTTTCCCCCGCATCTATTACTCTAAGTTTTTAGGACTGTCCAATTACTTGCCCTATTTCATCTCTTCAACCTAATTTTCCCCAAATATTTTCCTCAAACATTTTCCCCTAAAAATTCCCCAAATCTTCGTCATAATCAGAACTTGAATTATTGAGCTCCTATATTTGAAAGATTATTCATCCATCCCCAAATTTATGGAAGTTCTCCTTCTTTCTCTTTTTTTCGTATTTGTTTGTAGCTTATATTCAAAAGATAAAAATCAAAAAGACATTCTAATTAGCAAGAACCTTGACAAAATTAAACGAAAACCTTAAATTGAACACAATCAACGAAAACAAAACTATGGGGATAGAGTTAGGATGAGGAACACAATGAATGAAATCAAATTGGGGAAGATGAGAGAGAAGGATAAAGAAGAGAATGAACGAGGAGAAAGAACAATCTAACCTATATGCTTAATAAAAGGAGGAAGGGCAAAATCATCATAAAATTATTGTTTTAACCCAAAAAATTGAATTTTGACAGAAATATGGCCTGAAATCGATTTTGGGTGCAAAATATAACAAACGCTATTTATTTGAGTGTAATTTAAAAAAAAAAAAGAAATGACGTGGGAGTAAATGTAAAAAAGTGGATTGAGCGTGGATATAATTGATAATTTACTCTACACATTATTATTCTAAAAGCCTATATTACTGATGTAAGTGGCGGACCCAAAATATTTTCTTTTTGAGATCACGATTGAAATATAAAACCTCTTATAGTATAAAATTTATTAATTTTGGCCTAAATATTGGACACAATACACAAAAAAATCTCGTTTTTCTATGTCTTGGGATCCCAGATCCATACAAATGGATCCGCCCGTGAGTCAAGGTATATCTTCTATATATAAAAGCAAAGTTGTTTAAAGAAATATGATTGACTGCTTAATTTCAGGATTATTGTAATAGTGGTAAGGTCCATTTGTAACAAATTAACTAGGAGGACGACAGAGTTATTTACCGGTTTTCAAATTTGTATTTATATTTGTGTATTTTATAAATTTAATATACAACGTAATTTTGTAAATAATTATTCTGGGTGATTTGTGTCAATCTATTGAAAAAAAAAAACAAGAAATTAATAAAAAATAATGTCACTTTTTGATCAAATAAAAAAAAATCATACAGAGTATTTTTTTTTTACAATTATTGTGCAGAAACAAAAAAAAATCAAGGTCAAAACTCAAAACCATTATCATCTCTAATAATACTAATTATGTTAAATAAAATATTATGTTAAACCATTGTCATATGAAATTTTATCATCAATTTTTATACATTTAGTCGAATGCTCGAATTAAGCGGAGTAATAATCATACCTGGATCGGAAGTGAGATGAGATGATGCATCTGTATCCATGTATCAAGGATCAACATGATTTTGTTCCGATAAGACTTGGAACGATTGACTTAAATCAGTAGGTCGAGGAGCCTCGGATTCCATGACATAGGCTTGTCCTTGTGAGCGAGAAAGCTGGCTACGGTAAGAGGAGGGTCGTGGCTGGTTAACGGCATGTGGTGGCCATGGTTGGGACTATCCAGGGTAGGTTGGGTAAGGGTTAGTATCATCACAAATACATACTATGCTAATATATAATACAAACCCCTCATTATTACCCACTAATTACCCATATTACATATACTAATTACTAATTAATTAACCCAAAACAAAACCCCCAAAAGTTAGGGTTAAGACTAAAACAAAGATGAGTGGAAATTGACTTACAAGTGTAGATGGTGAAGAACAAGGTGAGATATCCCTTAAATCAAGCTTGAATCCATGGTGGAAGAGATTTATGGGGGTTTTAGAGAGAAGGGAGAGGATTTAAAGAGATAAGAAAGAAGATAGAAATGAAATAGGAGAAGGAAATTTTATCCTTATCCCATGTTCTGATTCAACGTCACTCGGTCGAGTGGCGAGTCCACTCGGTCGAGTGTCGCTCACTCGGTCGAGTGCCGGTCCACTCGGTCGAGTGAACCTCACTCGATCGAGTACGACACAGTTCTCAACAATGACCAGTTTTCGTAAAACAGTCATATCACTCGTTTCTTGGTCATTTTGGGCGTGTGACCTACCATTGGAATCGTAAGAGAACAAGCTATCACCTCCAATGGAAATCACATCAATAACATGTCTAGATATCAAGTTATGACAGTTTTAAGACGACCCTTCTATAGGCGGACATTATAACAACTCCACTAATTGTAATACTACGGATTTTATTAAGTTGCATACTCGACCGAGTAGAGCCTACTCGGCCGAGTAGTGTTAATTGTAGGGTCTCTTTTGATTCTGCCGATGAATACTCGGCCGAGTATGGGAATACTCGACCGAGTAGAGGATACTCGGCCGAGTAAAGCTTTACTCGACCGAGTATCCGGTCTGGCGAGTGTTGTTTTAGCGGTTTGATGCGGGAGTGTTTAGGGTTATTTTATATTTACCGTCAGTTTCTAAAACATCATTTTAACCCTAATCATTTTTACGATTACCTTAATTACTTTCTAATCACTCCCTAATCATCCTCTAATCTCGTGTGTGTAATCGTTGCGACCTTTACGTGAAATCTCGCATTCTACTGTTGGTAAGTTCATTCCTTATGTCATTTATGTTTTATTGGGGCTACTGTATGTTTGGAATTAGGGAATAAAAGGGGGATGGTTCTTTATGTAATTGTGTGATGTGATTATTGTATAGGAGAAGACTTTGTAAAGGAGCCTTTCTGATTGTCTGATCTACATTCTACTGTTGATTGCTAAGGTAGGGTTTCCTACTCAGTTTTACTGTTAATTGTTATGGCCTGATTGTTCCGTGATTATTGTTAATTGCTGATCATCGGAGTATGGGCGTTGTTGTGACGGTGTTGGTGTGGAGAGGTTGTGACAGCTGTGATGCTGTGTGTTGTGATTGTGGTGGAGTCACTTGCGGGAGTGGCTTCACACCCTAGTTCGCCCTCCGTGGAATCCGCCACGGGAGGGGATGTGCATATTAAGGGACAGAGATTTGTTTAGTCGCTCATTGATGAGCTGGACTTGGTGGGATCGGCTGCGGTTACCCACTGGTGGCGTGGATTACCTGTTGCGATGGGTAATCTGGCAGGGCTACACACTTCGGTGTGTAGTCGGTTACTGTGTGAGATCGGGAGACTTGGGGAGTGTGGATGATCAGCTGGTTACCGTGTTGTTTGCCTTGCATTGATTGAGTAATACTGACCCCGTGTTGTTGTTTGTAAAACCTGCGGTGATCCATTCGGGGATGGTGAGCAAACTTGACAGGTATTGCTATTGATGAGCTTGGGACAGTCATGGGGGAATTGTCATCATCAGTCGTAGCATCACTGTTCGAGTCGTAGTTATGATTTTCACTTGTTAGACATTTATTTACATTTCGTTGGATCAGTTTGGGATTTGGTTTTTATGTAAACATTATTTTATTGGTACTTTAATAAATGTGCTCAGTTCAGACGCTTTTGATATTTACTAACCTCGGATAACAAAGATGGTAACACACTTTCATGGTAAGGTGGTCCTGGTAAGGCACCTTGGTATGAGGGGGTGTTACACTAATTAAGTCTAGTATTGGTTATACTCGATCCACTCGGTCTACTCGGTCGAGTGAACGCCTTAGAAACTATTAGGTATTAAAATCTCCCTTCTTTAAAAAGAACTTCGTCCCCGAAATTCACCTCACTCTCTTGTGTCTGTTTGGGACCGATAGGTGATCCCCCCATTTCCCCCACCTTATCGGTCCCTTCTCTTGTGTGGCTTTTTTGTCTTTAAAGGTTGGTTTTCGTATGTGAGGCGGTGGTCCTGGGAGGAGTCGCTTGGTGAAATAGGTGTCCTTTTTGGTTTCTTGGTGCTTGCTGATCTGTCGCTTCTTTCTGCGGCTGTGTTTGTTGTGTCCGTTTTTCTTAGGTTGGGGTGAGGTCATGGTGGATGGGTCTCCTTTATGAGATGTGCCTGTAGGGGAAGAATTGGGTTTTTGGCTGTGTTGTTGGTCAGGTCGGATGCGGTGGTTTTCGCTACTTATTGATGATTGTTTTTTGTTTACCTTATTTACTGTTTTTCCAAATAAAACCGTTTCCTAGCTTTATCTTCCTAGATTTAGTTGGGTCGGTCTGTTTCATATTTAGTTACGGGTTGATAAGGAAAATAGTCATTGTACACCTAGTGGGTGTTGTGTCCATCTCCCTCCTCCGCCCTGGTGAGTTGGATTTTAGCAGTGATGAGCGGGTTGGTTTCGACAGAAGTCGTTGTTTTCTGGCTTCTTTTGACTGGGTTTTGGTTTATGGACTGCTTTGGGCCTTGCTTCTTTGCATGGCGGATTTCCTGATGGGATGGTCTTTTGGTCAAAGGGTTCGATTTCTAAGGTGTAGGAGTTTTTTTTTCTCCGGGTGGCGACTTCGTCGTCTCGCTCATCTCTTTTTCTTTCTTCGTTCTTTTCGCAAGAACGGAAGTGCACCTTGTCATTGTCACTCTGCGGCTCGTTGGCACCGATGTCTCCTGGAAGTCAAGCGTGCTTTTGAAGATGGTTCGGTTGTTCGTGGCCCTTCCTCCGCCCTTTTCCATCCTATGGTCGCGGATTTATCTTATCTTATTGTAGTAGCTTTAATTTTATTTAATATTTATGTTTTGCTTAGGTATGACTTTGTAGTGCTAGGTTTAGCTCGCGGGTCTCTGCAGTCTTACTTAATGAAAAAATTTTACTTTGTTCTTTGATGATAGAGCATTTGTAAGGTATTATCCTACTGTTGTCAAAAAAAATCACAAAATGTGATGGGACACTATAGATTATGATAACGATAACATTACATATTTGATAATTGATCGGAGTATTTCCATAGTCAATAATTACGACATAAGACTTAAGAGCAATAAAATGATGATACGTTGCGGATGCTAATTACAAAACACAAATTTGGCTGCTTTAAATGAAAGACTAAACTAACCAAATAGAATTAAATACTCATCACAACCCAATAATCTTAGATTCCCATAAAATTTGACAACGTAATGGTGATAAGGTTTTGGTCTATTTATTTAGGTATCTTGTATTTTTTTTAAATTATTTTGCTTAGTTGGCAGAAATATCACATCTTCTGTATGCTTATCAACATGTTATTGACGTGGATATGCATGCAAATTAAACACCTGTAAATTGTTATCCATCCTTAACTTTCTCCTAACATCTTTCATACAATTCAAGAATATTGTTTGGTTAGACATCAACTTAGATTAATTATCTTTATGTTATCATAATGTCGCTTCCAAAGAACAAAAGGAACAGAGAGAGAGAGATAACTCACATGTTCAAGCAATTGGTTTAATTGATCATAAAATTACCCTAGTCATATACATACTACTCATATTTATTAGGGTAATTTGATAACTTATACCTTGAATAAGTCGGTTTTTTAAATCTTATACCTAAGATAAATTTGTTTCAAAACTTATACCGAAATTCCTATTTTTTTCCAAACTTAATACCAAATCTCAAAAAAAGAGATGAATTGACCATTTTACCCTCATTAATTAAATGTCACCCCTTCCCCCACACCCTTACTAACCCATTAACCCACACAAACACCCAAATTAGTATTCACTACTACAAACCACCACCTCCTCCACTGGTGCTCGCGTCACTCCCCACGGACATCTAGCCGTTGACCCATCTCTATGCAACCTTCCTCCCGTCGAACCCCATTCACCACCCACTAAAAGCACTACCCACCTTAGTAAAATCATTCCCCCATCCACATTAATTTCTGGTGGCTTAACCCAGTCGTAGGCAAATGAATGTCGTCAAGGTACGGTGGATCAATCTGATGAGCAACATAATGAACCCGATGGAGTGAGGCGGAAGGAGACCATGGTGGTGTTGTAGTCACCTGGTGGTGCGAATTTGGCATGAGGGCGTGTCCTTGGGCTTCATTTAGGGGGTTTCTTGAGCCTTGATTTTAGTTAAACGGTGGTTGTCGCGCGATGGTATGAATTGGTTAACTGGTGGTCGCATTTGGGTGATTGATTTGTGTGTTTGTTTTCGTGGGCGAGATGATGGTGAAATTAATTACGAGAGGTGATAGGTGTCGGTGGTGCCGGCGGTGACCACGTCGAAGATGGTGCCGGTGAGGAAGGAGGCGGTTCTTGGTAATAGTGGTATTGTTTATGTGGTGGTTTTGGGTTTAATGAATTAATGTGGAGTATGGTTGGTAGATAAGGGTAAAATTGTCAATTCATATTTTTTTTTTAGATTTGGTATTAAGTTTGGAAAAAAAATAGGAATTTCGGTATAAGTTTTGAAACAAATTTATCTTAGGTATAAAATTTAAAAAACTGACTTATTCAAGGTATAAGTTATCAAATTACCCTATTTATTATTACTTTCTTCCATGTGCATATATTGAGTGTGTATTTTTTTTTGTAAAGGAAACTAGCTTTTGCACCCATGAAAATTACTGGTGCTTTTGAGATTAATTGTTTTAAGGTTATGCATGATTGCATGACTGTAACCTCATTAGTATGAAACATGTTGATATTTTTGTTGGTAACACAGATTCAAAAAAAAAAATTCACATGAAATATAATTCATGTAGTTTAGTGAGGACCATAACTTTTATTTATATAATTCAAGATATTACATAGGTAAGTTGATGTAATATTGGATGAAAGTAATATGGAAGTATGGAACTACTTAATTGGAAATTGAGAATTGTAATACAAAACTAACCGTTTTAATTTAAAAAAGGTGGTAGGATTGTTGCTCATTTTCATCATTGTCCAATATTCTTTACTTTTAATATGTTTCTCATATATTTTCAACACTTTCATCATTAACCGTGTCAATTTCACACGAGCACCACTTTTTGTAGGCCGTGATTTTTTTTCCTTTAAATTGTTCTTTTTAGTGCAATATATTTTTTAATGTTTTATGGGATAACATGACTTCAGAGGAGTATATTCGGTGTTTTCTATGTTATCCTTGTACTATGATATTTTAATTTACTACGCTATATAATATTTAAAGTACGTTATATGAAAAAATTATGTTATTTTATTTTCAAGCTCTTTTTATATTTAATCGGTTCATTGAAATTAATGGGTACAATTACACAAAATAATATTGCACAATTAAATTAATATGCCGTAGTAACAATAAGATATTAAAAGCTTATTTATTTGTTCAATTTATATGCCCATGTCATTTCACACGGGTTCTAAGCTAGTAAGAGTTTATAACATTTACAAACGCAGTAAAATTATAGTGATATAATGTATTTTTTTTTTGGGGATAACTGATTTTATAATAAAATCTTAAAACTAAAATTTGGAATTTACTTTGATGTTTAATCGTTGTTTAAGTCGTTTAATTTACTTTAAAGTTAAAAAGATAAATTCTAATATTTGTGGTGTTCTAGTTTGTATTTAATGCTACATATTATTTAAGCATTTACTTTTTTTTTTTTTTTTTCTAAAATAAGAGTTTAATAGTGTTATATAGTGTTCTTTTTTTTAAATTTTTTACTAATAAATGACTTGGTGATATGGAGGTTAGTTGTGTAAATAATTGAAATTGTTGATGTGGCATGATGAAAGATGGTTAGTTTGTATTTTTATTATTATATATAGATAATAGAATTCTGATCCATACTTCCTCCGTCATAGTCATTTGTTTACCCTTAGTTTTGGAGCAAAGATCAAGGAGACAAGAGAGGATCATCTATGGGTGTTGTTATTGAGTGACAAGTGGATAATAGGTTGTGTGATGAGCAAAATATCCTTAAAAATATTCCCAATATAGAATGGTAAACAAATGAATAAGATACACATAAATAAAATAGGTAACCAAAAGATCAGAACAGAGAGGAGTAATAACTAGTAAGCCAAGTGGATGTAATATAATAATAAATACGGATTGATCGATGAGAAAAAGAGATACGAGTATTCAAATTAAAACATATAAAATAATTACCTTATTACTCGTATTTCCTTAATCCATGTTCTATGAATAAGCTATGTTTAATGAAATTAGCTAAAAAGCTAGCTGACTATATTAAAAATGTTTGGTAAATTAGTTGAAAAATTGGCTGATATTTAATAAATAAGATACTTTGTTCAAATAAGCTAACCAGCTTATTTCTTACGTACTGTCACCAAGTTTAAACTATTTGCAATCGAAGCCTTAGCTCAAAAAGTAGAAACCTTTGGGTAGTTGTTTTTTTTTTTTTTTAGAAATCCAAAGAGGTAATATCATATTAAAATCAACCAACGTAATAATCGATCGGTTGCCTCACGCAGCTTACCAATCCAAATGGTTTTCCCTACTCCTATCGGTAAGGCATGCGCAAGATTACAGCGCTTGAGATCACATTTTCAAGATTAACGGAGTACATCGTGCAAAGATCTTTAAATAATTTATACATTTGATTTGTTACGAGCATCACTTAAATATATAAATGTAATCTACGTACTATTATAACATCGTTATACACTGGCCCTGTTTGATTAGATCCAACTTAGAAAAAACTATTAAGGTTCTCATAGTCATATACTGGACACATCAATTGTGTAAAATGACAACTAAGAAAGCAAGCATGTCAATTCAAGTGAGTCCTAAATTTAGTTAGATAACCAATTTACTTTATACATGGATGTGGCTTCTTGGGTTGGATAATCCTAATCCCTTCCCAAATCGTTGTCATAATTCCTCCCACTTGTAATAACAAGCCCAATTGAGCCCACATTTTAGTATTTTTCACCATTGTTTTATGAATTTGGATGATCTTAATGTGGCCCACTTTTGAGGTTCTCCCATAATCTTTCTTTCATTTTTGCACAAATATGTATGTGGATAGATTTGTACTACGTAACATATCTCCATTACAGACAAGATGACCCGTATTGAAGCTGTTTGGGTAGTTATTGAAAGCTCAACACTCACCTGTCACCTTCATATGGTTAGCAAGTAACTATGCATCCATTATAATTATTCAACATAAAATCTATAAAGAGACAATCTAATAAAGCCCCAAATGAGAGTGAAACACATTTATTCAGGTTTATAACTTAAGAGTTTGTGTTCCACATCGACAGCATAAGAAGTAAGAAGTATCTCTAATTGTACAAATAATACTTCGTATATTTTAAACTCATTAAATTTGTATCAAAGCCATATGCTCCATAACTAGAAACTAGTAGGAACTATCATCATGAGTAGACATGACAAAGCAGCCTAAAGCAACCCGAAATTGCCTGACCCAATCATGACCCAGAACCCAAATTGCCCGAACCAAACTTTGGTTGATCAAATGTTGACCCGACTTGAGGTGACCTAACCCGTGATTGATCCGACCTGAAATGATTGCTAGTGATCCGAAATGACTATTGATTGTAACACTCAGTAACTAATTAAAATATTTAACAATTGACCCGAAAATGACTCATACCCAAAAATCATCCGATCTGAAATGATTCAACCTAAACTAATCCAAACCCGAAATAAACCGGCAGCTCAACATCCGATAATGACCCAAAACCCGTTCACCCATCTTGAAACAAAATGTGTCACGAACCCAAAGTGACTTGACTCAATACAATTAATCCATTTGATATCTCTAGTTATGCTCAACAAAAATTTTTTAAAGGCCCTAATGACCATGCAAACTAGGATGCCTGGATGGTCAGTACGTCTGTGAGTTTTAGTAGGAGGGCAAAAGAAATTCAGTGTAGTGCTAAAAAGTGAGTAAAAACCGTGAGTGAATTTTGTTTTGTTTTAGACTCTGCCCAAATATCACGTGCTGTAAAAAACCTTAGACTTACCAGCTAATCCGTCTGTTTTCGTTTTTCGCGTAACCAATAATAGAGATTTGTGCCGCCATTTTGTGGCCTTTTCATCTCTTTCTATGCTGATACCCTATTGCCTTCTTGAATTTATCAACCCACTCGTGAACTTCCCTGCTTATTCATGGTAATTTCTCAACATGTGAAATGCTACGTTATTTCACGTAGCATAAGTGGAAAGAAAAATTACATGTAATTTTGAAACCGTTTTGACAAATCAATTAAAAAGTAATCAAAAAATAAATCTCTTTTTGAAAAATAGAAGCTGATAAAATAACTCACAAAAAATGTGACTGATATTTCCTAAAATGAGTATAAAAGTACATTATTATTATTATTATTATTATTATTATTATTATTATTATTTATTAAAGAAAAAATGAATGCAAAATAAGAAAATGTTTTGATTTTAGTTAGTATTTTTTTTAGACAACCATTAACTGAATTAAAGAAAATAAACTAGTTGGTCAACTAAGGCAGTTAAAATAGGTTGTCAAACAATTATAATAAATACAGTGCTTAAGAGGTTTAATATTACACCGTATCATATTAATAAAGTGCATTTAATATACAAGCGTAACTATTACTTGACAAGTTGACAATAACTCAATGAATTCCATTAACACGATTATATGTAAAGAAGTTATAACTTTTTCTCTTCAGGAAAAAAAAAAGTTATAACTTTTATACTCCGTTGTTCCAACAAAAATACAACATTATTCTTTAATTGTTTGTGGTACAATATATTGTATTTAAAACACTAAAAAAGTAGAGTAGAATGAGTGGCGAAATGAGGATTTATATGTGGAGCCAAATGCTAGAAATTTCAATGGGGTGAACGAGTAATAACGGCATAACCTAAATTTATAAAAGAATCTAAACTTTCAACTAGAACTAATAAAATTTTCGATATCGAGTTAGGGCGAGCACTTCTACTAAATTCATCACTAACCAGCATGCAGTGTGCGGCCGCGATCGACACCTAATAAGCATGTAAAGCTAATATTATAAATATATAGTCACCGAAAGACGACAGTGATAAAATTCTATTAATCTGCTTGATGCAGCGCGCATGCACAATCGACCTTCCACGGTGCAAACTGCAAACTGTGTGAAATACGTTTATACAGATGATCAAGCAAACCAATATGGACTATAACCTAAACAAAATATACCTAGTACTCGTAGAGTCGTAGCTGCTTATTTGTCTATGTAATCAAGTGATTAACAAATACGAGTAATTAACCGGCCAAGTATTCTCACTTTTGGAGCTACACGTTACACACCTATCCAAGTAAATAATTAATGGCATCTTACCTTTTTAGTGATAACTAGTTTTGTGACCCGTGAAAATCATGAGTTTGACTTTTGTTGTTGTTTTGTTTTCGTTGTATTGTTCGTGAATGTGTGGTTCGGGTTTTTACTGTACTTTCTTTTTGACTTGGAGATATATTATAGTTAGGGTATTTTGAAATTTTGTGATATTAGTCAAAACTATGTAATGAGGAATGACACAAAAACCCTTAAATCTATATGATGGTTTGATTTGTCTTAATGACAACCCCTAAGTTAGTATTCCATTTTAATATTTCGAGGATTGTAACCACTAAATCAAACTTACTTAAGAGAAACAAAGATAGTACTTGATATATGTGAAATAAAAGTAGAAAGAATGAAATATAAATTGTTTATACCTCGACATTTCACGTTTAGATCGTTGGTAAGTACACTTAAAAAATAAACAAAAATAAATTAGAATCCAATTGAATAGAGTGTAAAAGACTAAACAAAAGTATGCAAATAAAAAATCATAGGTGAATGAAAGTCCCACCGCCTTTTTGCGGTCTTATTTATATCTCTTGAGTTCTCAATTATAATTGATCTCAATAAATCCTCCTAGTGCTAATGATAAATGAGAGTTATTGAAATTAGACTTTAATGAATTGTGAGGAGTTATAAGATATAAACATTATTTTAATGAGTCAATTTAACCAATTTTTATTTTTTGTCTTTTTAGTTGCCAAGATCATTAACGATGGAGTAATGAAAAATTACTCATGCATATTTTCTTAGAGAGTTTGCGAAGGTTCTTACATGATTACTTAGTCATTTATTTAACCAATTTTTATTCTTTGTCTTTATAGTTACCAAGATCATTACTCATTTAGTTATGAAAAATTTAAAGCATATTTATCTTTCTTTGATTAAATGTATAGAAAGTAAATTAATTGTTAATCCTATGTGGAATTAAATTAATTGCTATTAACATGTGGAATAAAATTAATTGCTTTTACCTAGCCTTTTAATTATATAGTATAGACTTTAGCATATTTTGCTAGTTCAGTAGTTTGGACTACGTGTTAGGTAATTAAGCCTAAATTAATGGTTTCTTTACTGTGTGTGAAACGAACCATGATAGAGTGTTATCAGTTACTATCTAAACTCGGTACCATTCTCTCATATGAAACACATGTCATCTATAATAAGAACACAATAATTCAATTTTTTTTTTATCATTTTTATAGGTTTTCCAAATAATTTGTTTATCCAGATAAATGGCATAATTGAGAGATAATATAAACATTCATGTAATTTGTTAATTAAACGGCAAAATAAAAGATACTCCCCGTCATTAACAGAATTCATAACATTTGTTCTTTGGTTTCTATTAGAATTATTTTCAATTATACCTATTTTTTGTAAGTGCCGTTTGACATTTTATTAATGAATTGATCTTTTCCTTCAAAAAACAAAAAATAATATTCATAAATACTTAACAAATGTTATGAATCCAGTAAATTACAAAGTTTACTTATATAATATTTACTGTTAACATAATATCGCGATCTTTAGTAAATATAATAGGTGAAATGTTTCAATCCTACACTCCTAGCCCATATATTATAGAAAATGATGATAGGTCATAGTTGGTAACTTCAAAAAAAAGGATGGAGTCATTTGTCAAAGAGTAAATGAAAAGTTGATTCACAACTATTTCATTATGAGTGCATGCAATTGAGCAAAGTTCATCCTTACTACACAATAATCACACTTCACAAATAGCCAAATAATGCGTGTTTAAATGTCTTACTTACTCGTAATAGTACTCTTTTGAATCCAACTTCTGTCATTTTCTTTCTTTCTCTTACACAACTTGCAATTTCCATTGATGTACATACTCCATATACCTTAAACAAGCTAAGTATCACAATATACATACGTGGAAAACTAATCATCAAAAATACGATATATATCCCTCTCATCATTTCTTCCATTTCTTTACGTAAATTCCCACTATAAATATCTCCACATTATCACTAGACTCCCTCAACACATTCCACAAAATATATACACAAACACACACTCATAAGTTTTAAACAATTAAAATGTCTAATCCGAGAAAATATTCCTTAATTATATCTCTCATTTTGGTTACTATTAGTGCTACGCATATAACTAGTGCATGGGCACGGGCACCATTTGCTTGTGACCCAAGAAACGGGCTAACCAGGTCTCTACGTTTTTGTAAGGTCAACCTCCCTATTCATGCACGTGTGCAAGACTTAATTGGGAGGTTGAACCTACAAGAAAAAGTTGGGTTGTTAGTAAATAATGCGGTTGGGGTGCCACGTCTTGGGTTACAAGGATACGAGTGGTGGTCAGAGGCCCTACATGGTGTGTCCAATGTGGGACCCGGGACAAAGTTCCAAGGTGCATTCCCGGCCGCTACTAGCTTCCCCCAAGTCATCACTACGGCTGCTTCATTCAATGCCTCTCTTTGGCAAGCCATTGGTCAGGTGAGTTACGAATACTTTTAATTCTATAACAATTCACTATCTATCGTTTTAATTTGGCAATATATTTACTTGTACACAAATACTTAAGTATAACGTAAAATATCTAACCGTCAAATCTCAAGTAGTTATACACTTCAGTTGATAATGACAAATATTATATATATATATATATATATATATATATATATATATATATAACGGTCTTACACAAATCAGATAATACGTTAAATTTTATTGTGTAATGCTTATTTGCAACTTGTAAGTGAGGCTGGTCCTTAGAATTGAGGTCTAGGTTAAGAGAGAATCATGCTTTTATTAGGAAGCCTATTTGTGCATATGTGGTGTAGCATGCAATGTCTATGTTGTCTTTATCAAAGACGTTGTAATATTATCATGGGTCGTTGTAACATACGTTCATACTACATGCTTGAATCTAATTAATGCATTGAAACATGACAAGATGCGTATACTTGTGGTTGATTTTTGTCAACAAATCCACAATTATTTTTACAATTTGACATGTTCTGAGTCCTAGTCAGCGCCTAGCTAGTTTCAGTGTCAAAATGAAAGTACACCATATACTATAACTAGAGCTCGTGACTTGTGCGTCTTATGATTGGTAGAATTAAACAATTACGGTCCGTTTTTCTTAAGACCATTGCTTTTGGTTTGAAATAAGACGGGTAACATGTCATCATTTTACAATAAAATGTTGTTATTTTTTGATAACATGTTACCATTATTGTTCACATCATTTTCAGGGTAAAAAATGACACCTCTAGTCATAACATTTTATGAATTAATTGGTTACATTTTCTTAAAAAATGACAACATTTTATCCGTCTGACAAATAAGACCAAAAGTGTCCGTCTGAAACAAGAATTTGTGAAACAATTAAAATGCACATAAATATTCACTTGTTGCCTTTTTCTTTTTCTGGTCATAATAAAATCACAAATTCTCACTTTAGAGGGATATTATTCATCTAAAACTGTTGACGGATAATGCATCTCTTACAAAATGAGAGTAGATAGATAGTGCAAGTGAGTGGGAAATAATGGATACCCCCACTTGCCCTATCACTTGCAATTTTGTCAGAGATCCACTATTCTTTTACAATTTTAGACGGATAATGTCCATTTATAATGAAACAAATTGTTAAAAAATAGGTACTGTATATGACGACTTTGCTCTTAGAATGACTTTTAAGCAAGACTATTTTAAGTTTAGAACGACTTTGTTCATAAGTATTACCAATAAAATAATAAATCATAAATTTAATAAGGTTGCATAAATAACTAACTTTTCTTCTAAAAAGAAAAGCACACACACTTGTATAAAGCTGTTTACATCAACATTGTTATTCGTAAATATAGGCGATATTGTAAAACCACCTTATGCAAACGACCAAATAAAATAGTCGTAATACAATAAGTAAGAGATCATTCCATAACCATGTACTCCATTTAATTTGTAAACATAAAATACAAGATGAACGAGAGTGGGTAGTCAGTAGCAGAGGAAGGAATAATGAAAAATGGTGGTGGTGGTGGTGGTTGAACTCTTTTAAGAAGTCTTTCAATAGTGCATAGCATGTGGTCTGTGGCCTGCTGCTATGCTATACAAGGGCAACTATTTACAATTTACAATTTGCATGCCCATGAAATCCTTCTTTCTTTATATTTGTGGCCCGTTTTTGTCACCCAAATCTCTTAAAAAATTCTGTTGCCCCATCATTTCCCAATTTCCATCATAGTAGTTATACTTGTAAGTTAGTACTTCTTTGATCAAGACTTACGTTATTTCCTTGCTTTTGCATTATTGTCTAGTTTAAGCAATTCTCCAACTTATAAAGTTAGTATAAAGTATAACATCTTTCATTTCTTGTTGGACTTTTCTCCATGGATCCTATCTAATTTAGTCCAATTTTGATTCACTTTCGCATAAAAAATAAAATGTAACATCTTTACTAGGGCGGTACAATATCGAGAGTGACCTATTGTCCAGTATACCTCTTTCTTAACCACTAGTTTAAAACATTTTCGGTAATAAATTATTAACTTAACAAATAACATTATTCGTTTAAACCTTATCAGACACATAATTGTTAAAATTCATCTAACAAAATTGTATTATCCTTTTAAACTTCAATATATAACCTAGCTAGACAAAATGGTTGTACCTAGATTTTGGCCTTTGCAAAAACCATTGATACAATATTTGATTTGATAATATATACAGGCAGTATCAGATGAAGCGAGAGCAATGTACAATGGAGGAACAGCAGGACTAACATATTGGAGTCCAAATGTGAATATATTCCGTGACCCAAGATGGGGACGAGGACAAGAAACACCGGGTGAGGATCCGACTTTATCAGCCAAATATGCTGCAAGTTATGTCACGGGTCTTCAAGGAAATTATGGAAATAGGTTGAAGGTTGCTGCCTGTTGCAAGCACTATACTGCTTATGATCTTGATAATTGGAATGGCATGGACCGTTTCCACTTTAATGCTAAAGTAAGCCTTTTCATTTTTATCGTCTCTTCTAAAACTGTTTTATATTCTTTATATAGCTCATATTTTGCTATAAGTATCTAACGTCGATTTTTAGACAATTTTACGAACAATATATAACCGAGGCGTGCAACAGTCTATGTGGGTGGGTGAAAACCCAACTAAGTCATCCACCACAAGAGCACTAGTTATCCTAAAATATTAGTGAAACTGATAGCAGAACATATCATAAATCATTAAAATGGATAAGATTATATATTTAAGGGTGTGCGCCAAATTGGTCCTACTAGATTCGAATTGTGGGACTAAAGTTTGTTACAATTAATTGTAATTTAAGGGATTTAATATGTGACATAAAGACATGCATAAATTGATTGGAGTTGTATGGTAGTGATTGAATCATGAAAGGGATTATTAGGGATAGGTGAGTTGTTTTATGTACAATCTAATAGTGACTTGATTTATAACATTTCTTGTACGCAACTTATGTTCATTTAACGTTTGATAATACAGCTAATCTCTTAATCATTTAATACCGACCTTTAATAATTTGTCTTTTTGTCGCAATAACCGTGATTTCTTAACGTTGAGTTTGGAACCAAAAACACGTGATGAATGACTGTACCAGTTAAATTAATAATCGAGATCTAATCTTTTAATTTCATGATGTAATTGACGAGATCAAAATGATTCACGGTCATTTTTCCGATTTAAGTACAAGGTTTTTCTATTATAGTTACGTTCAAGCTCACAACTATAAAGATGTTAATTAATTTCATGTATAGACTTTTAAATTTGTTGTTAATTGTAAACGTAGGTGAGCAAGCAAGATTTGGAGGACACATACAACGTACCGTTTAAGGCATGTGTACTAGAAGGAAAAGTTGCGAGTGTGATGTGTTCTTACAATCAAGTGAACGGCAAACCCACCTGCGCGGACCCTGACCTCCTCCGCAACACCATTCGTGGCCAATGGCATCTCAATGGGTAACTAATAACTCAACTACCTCACCTTATGACACGTATAAATCGAGAAATGTTGTTAGACTTAACTTTTTATTGCTAATTTGTTTTGCTAGGTATATTGTATCAGACTGTGATTCAGTTGGTGTACTATATGATGACCAACATTATACAAGGACACCCGAGGAAGCTGCAGCTGATACCATTAAAGCGGGTTAGTCGTCCCTATGAATCATGTCGGAATAAACAATTGATCTTTGACAGCTTCAACGTTTTAATTTAGATCGGACTCTGGTGCCCCTTTAACCTAAGGTTTGATGATTTTCAGGTCTAGACTTGGATTGTGGGCCATTCTTAGCAGTGCACACGGAGGGGGCCGTAAGACAGGGCTTAGTGACAGAGGCTGCTGTGAACCAAGCCTTGGCAAATACCATCACTGTCCAAATGAGGCTAGGCATGTTTGATGGTGAACCTTCAGCCCAACCTTACGGAAACTTAGGACCGAGAGATGTGTGTACTCCAGCCCATCAAGATTTAGCTCTTCAAGCGGCCCGTGAAGGGATTGTTCTGCTCAAGAACCAAGTCGGGTCATTGCCCTTGTCCACGGTCCGTCATCGTAACATTGCCGTTATTGGGCCTAACGCCCAGGCCACGACCACCATGATCGGAAACTACGCTGGTAATTAAACTCCATCGACTTACAAGCTTTCAAAACACAACTTTTTTTTTTTTTTTTTTTTTTTTTTTTTTTCACCTTTGTATATCATATTTATGAATTATGAACCTTTTTACATGTTACTGAATGTCGGTAGGCATAGCGTGTGGATACACATCTCCCTTACAAGGCATATCAAGGTATGCAAGGACAGTCCTGCAAGCAGGATGTGCAGGAGTAGCATGCCCCAGTAACCAACAATTCGGACCAGCCATTGCAGCAGCAAGCCAGGCGGACGCGACAGTGCTAGTGATGGGGCTGGATCAATCAATTGAGGCCGAAGCCAGAGATCGAACTTCAGTCCTATTACCTGGCCACCAACAAGAGTTAATTTCAAGGGTGGCTATGGCCTCAAGAGGCCCAACCATTCTAGTGTTGATGTGCGGTGGGCCTGTGGATGTCACCTTTGCTAAAAATGATCCTAAAATTAGTGCCATTTTGTGGGTCGGTTATCCTGGTCAAGCTGGTGGCACTGCTATTGCCGATGTTCTCTTTGGTACTCATAATCCAGGTGAGTTCACCACCTCCTAATCCTTAAGGGTCCGTTTGGATTGAAGGAATTGGAGAGAAGGGGAGGGGAGGGAAAGGGAGGGATTTAATTTCCTTTGTTTGGATAAAAAATATGGGAGAAAGGAAATGGAAGGGAGAGAAATGAGAGGACTTATTTTCCCTCCTATGTAACAAACTATAATCTTTCCAAAGGTGGTAAAGATTTGGAAAGAAAATATTATTCGGATTTCTTATTATACCACCAACATCCTTCAATCCTCCATCCATTCTTCATCTCCCTCCTTCCTCCCTTTCCATTTCCCTCATAATTTTGTTATCCAAACACCCACATCCCATTTCGTCCTTCTCCCCTTCTCTCCCCTCCCTTCACCTCCCCTCATTCCCCCTCCCCTCCCCATCCCTCCTAAAATTGTATCCAAACGGACCCTAAGACTCGCTTTAAATCCAAATAAATTCCTTGGTTCATTATGATTAGAAACTCACAGGCCTAATTGACCAAGTTATTGTGTTTACTGTTTTCTGTAGTATAAATGATCTTATTTGAGTTTTTATAAATGATCGGTCTAGAATGGATAAACGTTATCTTAAGAATGATTTCATTTTGCATATAGGAGGAAAGCTACCAAATACATGGTATCCACAAGACTATGTAGCAAAGGTATCAATGGCGGATTTAGACATGCGAGCCAACCCAAGTACAGGCTACCCCGGTCGTACCTACCGTTTCTACAGAGGGTCTGTGGTGTTCCCTTTCGGATTTGGGCTAAGCTACGGTCGATTTACCCAAACCCTGGCTCAAGCTCCAACTAAGGTCATTGTACCCTTATCAAGCCACTACGCTACCAAAAACATCACCACATTGAACAATGCCGTAAGAGTTTTACATACAAATTGTGAAATACCCTCTGTAAGCCTTCACATTGACGTGAAAAACACGGGTGATCTCGACGGGTCACATACCATCCTTGTTTTCTCGACCCCACCAGGTGACACCCGTATGCCCGAGAAGCACCTTGTCGGGTTCAAGAAGGTTCACGTATCAGCGGGTTCACAACAACGAGTTCAGATGGATGTCCATTTATGTAAGCATCTTAGCGTGGCGGATGAATTCGGAATTAGAAGAATTCCAATTGGAGTACATACCCTTCATATTGGAAATGACCTTAAGCATCAACTTTCTATTCAACTTAATTAAGTAGTGTGTTAATTTTTAAAGATTAAGGGCTTTGAAAAATTATTATACATTATTGATTAAGGTTATTGCTCTAATTATTGTGCTTAGTGCTCATAAGATTTGAATCTTATTAATAGATTGGTAATTGTACAAAGGAAAGTCATGTTTTTATTATATTTGGTTCTTGAGGCCTTGTACTGGTTTGCTAAAATTAATTTGCAGCATCTATATGTACCAAATGTAAGCAAATTATATTGAAATGAAAAAGTTATTCCTATATTTCATTAATATGTGTTCTTTGACGGATACAATTTTCTTTACTATGGAGTATAAATTATTGCTAGACGGTTTCATTAGGGTTACTAATGTTGCAATCCAGTCGCATTAGGTGTAAAATGACTCATTTAAAAAAGCGGTCATCATCAATAATAAAGTGAGTTTTAAAATTACGTACTAAATAAAATGATCACTCTCAATAGTAAAATAGTAACTTAATACACATAATTATTACAAAATCGTTTCATACAACAATTAAGTAAACAATTAAGTTATTAAATTTCATTTGTTTGTTTGATATGAGGAATTCACAAGTTGAGCTTCCAATTTGATTGAATCTCGTTGCTACACTTCCGGTGATTCTTGAAACGTTATTTAACGTTGTTGATTAAACTAATTAGTAGCTATGAACCTTGGACTCCATTGTTAATGTATGAAGAAAACAGAGTATGTTTAGTGAGTTTGTTATAGTGAGAGAGTTTGTTATAGAGAGAGAAAACAATCTAAATAAAAAGAGTATCTTATTATTAGAATATGTACATACAGTGTATATATATAGTACACCACTTATTCAACCTCAATACAATATAAGTTAATCTACATTGCCCTCTCAAGCTTGACTTTCTTTGTAAGAATGAAGTCCAAGCTTGTGAACCAGAAATGAATGTTGCTGGTTTCCTAAACCCTTTGTCATAATGTCTGCAATTTGTAAACCACTACGCACATACCGTGGTACCAAGAAGCCCTCTTGCAATTTATCCCTTACATAATGACAATCAACATTTAAGTGCTTTGTCCTCTCATGGAAGACGGAGTTTTCTGCAATATGAGTTGTTGTTTGGTTGTCACAGTAGAGAGGAATAGGTAGGGGTAACTGAACATGCAAATCCTTGAGTAAAGCTTCTATCCAAACTATTTCACTAGTGGTATAGGACATGCTCACCATTTTTTTTTTGTTTTCCATGAAATAAGCGCTGACCCAAGAAAGACACAAAAACCACTAAGAGACTTGCAGGTGAATGCACACTGTCCCTAGTCTGCATCACTGTAGGCTTTGAGCTGCAAATCTGATGAAGAAGGATAATGTAACCCAACATTGATTGTGCCTTTGAGATACCTGACTATGTGTAATGCAGCCTGCATATGTGGTACTCGAGGCTGAACCAGAAACTGACTCATATGATGTACTGAATATGATATATCAGGTCTAGTTAGGTTTAGATATAGAAGTTTCCCAATCAGTCTTCTATACTTGTCTGGCTTATGCAATAGCTCACCCTGTTCAACTGATAACTTGATCCCTCTTGGCATAGGAATTGCAGCTTCATTGCAATTCTCCATGTTCAAATCTTTGAGGATGTCAACAACATATTTTCTCTGGTTTAATAGAATTCCAGAATCATTTCTTGCCACCTCTAAGCCAAGAAAATACCTCAGGTGACCAAGGTCATTGATAGTGAAGGTAGCATCCAAACCTTGCTTTACCAACTGTATTCCATCCTGATCATCACCAGTTAGCAAAACATCGTCCACATAGACTAGAGCAATGATCAAGGAACCATCTGAATTTTCTTTGATGAACAAGGAATAATCTTGCCTAGACTATTTGAAACCAAGTCTAAGTGGGTGTTTAGTGAGCACTTTATTCCATTGCCTAGATGCTTGTTTTAGGCCATATAAAGACCTCTATAGCTTACAAACTTCATGATGCTTAGCCTTCTCATAACCTAGTGGAGGCATCATATACACTTCTTCCTCCAGAAAGTCATGCAAGAATGCATTGTTAATATTAAGTTGATGGAGGATCCATCCCCTTGCTGCTGCCAAGGCCAATAAAGTCCTAACAGTAGCAAATTTTGCCACTAGTAAGAAAGTATGTTTATAATCTTTGTCTTTAACTTGACTATACCCCTTTGCAACCAGCCTGGCTTTAAATCTTTCTATGGATCTGATGCGTGCATTTTATATAGTCTTTTTGAGTCTTATTTGCACGCATTTCTATGTGATTCCCTTAGTTTTAGGCTACGTAATGCCCCGAATAGTCTACTTTGGTTCGTTTGGCTTTAATTGCGGGAATGGACCTGAAAGAAACAAAATTGGCTTGGAACTGTCCCATTAGCGTGCATATAGGAGATGAGTAGATTTAAAGCGGAAATACTTTTGCCTTGGGATGCGTGAAGACATCTTGGAAGCTAAATCAACGAGCTATGTGCTGATTTCAGTGGCAGTTAACTCGATCGAGAGCTTTTGCTGGCTAGTTAGCTCGATCGAGTACTTATTGATGTTGAAGACCACTCGATCGAACTCCTGCTATGTTCGATCGAGAAGGGATCTTTTGGTGTTCCTCGATCGAGTACTTTGTTCTCTCGATCGAGAGGTTTTTGCTAGAAGTTGTTCGATCGAGTTGTTTCAATGTGCTCGATCGAGTAACTTGAGATCTGATGCAAGATTTTATTGCGTGAACTTATTTATTTAATATCTTAAGTTATCGTATTAGGTTGATAAATATCTCCCCTATATAAAGGAGAGACTGAATTAGGTTTAGGTATCTTTCAACTTTTCTATCTTCCATTAATTTCAGACTAGGGTTCAACGTTGCTTGGCTATTTCTCGGAACTCGTTTTGTGTAATTCCTTTCTCTCTTTAATTCATAGTTTTATTTCCTTTTGCAAGCATTTAATTCTCTTGTCTGTTATTTATTATTTATACCATGTTTAATATCGTTTTGTATATTGTTATTGTCTTATCTATAGTTATGAGTAGCTAAATCCCTTGTGCTAGGATATAGGGGAGCCATGGTAATTAGGGAGGTTAAGAATAGGTGATTAGGATAGGCTGGATTAGGTTTGTGTTGTTAATCATCACGTTTAACAGCAATTAGATGCTTGAGTCGACGCATTTAGCTAGTTGATTTGGTACGCTCTGACCTAGATCGGAAGATTGGAAGGGGTAAGACCAAGCAGTGAACATTAGGGCATTCTAATGAGGGCGGAAGCTAAGTTAGTAATGTCTTAGGGCGAATAGCAGACCTAAAAGACCTTTTCACTACCCTTCAAACCGAGTTTATGCCAACCTTTGACCCTAGAATGGATCCCTAGAAAACCATGGTGAACCGACAATCCTAACATTTCTCTCTCTTATTTGATCACATCTTACTTTTACAGCAATTTTAGTTTATCTATTGCCTTTACTTTTTGTTTTAGTTTAGTACTTCAAACAAACAAACAGCCCGGTGACATCGACAGACCGAGATAGACAAGTAGATTACTAGAAGCCTCCTTGTGGAATACGATACCCGACTTACCTCTGCTACATTAGTTAGAGCCATTTAGGTTTATTTTTGATAGGGTTGCGACAGCCTTATCAGGATCCATCGGGTTGTGCTTGATTTTATACACCCATTTGGAACCTATAACCCTCTTTCCTGGAGGCAATGCTACCAAATCCCAAGTGTCATTGGATTCTAAGGCTTGTAGTTCCTTGTTCATTGCTTCCACCCACCTTGAATCTATAACAGCTTGATCAAAAGTGGTGGGCTCATGCTCCTCCAGTACAGTGGCCAAAGAAGCTAGATATGCTGAATCAAACTCAGTAAGGGAATGTGAAATAGTAGCATTAACAGAGGTGGAGTTATCAACTGTTTCTGTAGAAACAATTGGTTGAAATGACAATTTTATAGGGCAATGATAACCCTGCAGACTCTTAGAGATCTGCCTTGGTCTAACATATCTTCTAGGAGCAGGTATGTTGGAGGCATCAGGAATATTAGTTGTTTCCTGTCCATCTATATCAGGAATAAGTACTGAATTATCAGGAATGACATGATGATTATTATTTGTATGGTCTATTATTTGAGTATTATTTGTACATGGTGAAGTGTTTGTAAAAGTATTATTGTTTGATAATGGGGAAATTGCTTCAGAAGTAGTGAAGTCGACAATCTGTAACTCTTCTGAAGTCTGAATATCAACTTGTGCAGGCTTCTGCTGTAGCTTGAAGGGAAAGACATCTTCATTGAAAACGACATCTCTACTGACAGATACAGTATGAGTAGCCAAATCATAGACCTTGTAGCCTTTCTGACCATATGAATAGCCAAGAAATATACACGTTTTGCCTCTATTAGCAAACTTATCATGAACTGGTCTAGCCAGTGCAGATAACATAGGCAACCAAATATCTTGAGGTCATCATATGGAGCCTGCTCATGAAATAGTATCTCAAATGGACTTTTCCAATCCAACAATTTGACCGGCATCCTGTTTATAAAATGGGTGGATGCTAGAATGCACTCTCCCTAGAACCTGAGTGGCAATCCAGCATGCAGTCTCAAAGCCCTAACAGTTTTTAACAGATGCTTATGCTTCCTTTTCACTCTACCATTTTGATGTGGTCTCCCTACCAAACTTCTTTGATGCACAATGCCCTTATCCTTAAACAATCTATGACAGTCTCTCTGAAGGAACTCAGTACCATTATCACTTCTGATAAGCTTAACTTTCATTCCAAACTGTGTGTCAACATAAGCTAAAAAATCTTGAGCAAGTCCATGAACTTGAGTTTTTGTTTGAAAAAGAAAGGTCTATGTACTTTTTGAATGATCATCAACTAACAATGGTCAGGAAGTACTTGGCACCATTTAAGGCTTTGATTCTATAGGGTCCCCAAATATCCATGTAAATTAACTCAAACTAAACTGGAGCATGGGATAAATTGTTTGGAAAGGGAAATTTATGATGCTTAGACAAGATGCAAGTTTCACAAAAAAATTCATTAATCTCTGAATTAGGAATATTCAACATATGCTTCATCTTAGCAATAGAAATATGTCCTAGTCTGGCATGTAAAACATGTAATTCTGCCTTAGTGACACAAATCTTACTATTACACTTAGCCATATTACTAGCTATATCAGTACAAGAAGTGTTAGAATGAAAACTTGAAGTCTCTTTATTTTCTATCTTACAAAACTTCAACCAGTAGAGATCACCACACTTCCTGGCAACTCCAAGAACAACCTTACTTGTAAGGTCCCGGAAAAACCACTCATGAGTGTTAAAACTTGCCACAATATTGTTAGTACCAATTAATTTTGCAACAGATAACAAATTTTGTTTGAAATTTGGTACTATTAAAACATTGTGCAAAGTCAGATGTGGTGTCAAATAGGCTTTGCCTATCCTATGCACCAGTTTTATAGACCCGTCAGGTAGACTCACAACGATAGGTTTGAGTAAAATTCTTATGTCATATAACACATCAATCCTAGAGGTCATGTGGTCAGAAGCTCCAGTGTCTACAATCCAATCTGAAGTAGGCAAACACTTAGAAACTGGACACACATGAGACTGAGGAAGTATACCTGCAAAGTTCATGTGAGCAATAGGTTAAGGAGGTTTATCAGAAAATGCGTGAACAACCTGCTTTACCACAGTCTGTACCAAACCATTCATCATTTGATTGTTAAAAACCATTGAAGACTGAGGAGTATGAGTGGTATATTTGGTGTCCAAAGCAACAGCAAGAGGAGAACCAGGACTCAAAGAAGTATAATCAAGTACTTCATCATCATCATCATCACAATCAAGAGCATGTGTATTATTGGCTCTCCTTCTGTAAACATTAGCTCCATTCTGAAAATCCATCTTGCCTTTGCCCTTCCAGGTTTTACCTCTGGCTTTGTTCTTGTAGATATAACAGTGCTCGAGTTTATGGCCCTTCTTGCCACAACACTCACAGGGGCTGAGCTTAGGACAGTTAGTGATAAGATGTCCAAGATCATGACAGTAGTTGCATGCTTGAATAGTAGAGATAGAAGAATCTGGTGGATTAGGCTTAACCTTTTTCCACTCAGGTTGTTGTGCAGTGGTGGAATATGCAGTAGCCTCAGCTAAGACCTCTACGACATCAGTAATTTGCTTTTTCATTCTTATCTTTTACAGTAGAGAGAGAGAGAGAGGGAGCTTTGTTAATAGATGGCAATGGCTTCAAGGATAGAATGTTTGTATTAACTGTATCATAGGAATTATTCAATCCCATGATGAACTGAATTAGCTTAGCATTAGACTCCCTGTCTAGCATCCTTTTGAGAAGGTGACAGGAGCATTGGTCTAAAGCACCACAACTGCACAAAGGTACAGGATCTATGAAGGGCAAATTATCCCAAACTGTTTTCAGCTTGCTATAGTACTCCATCAAAGAAGAATGATCCTGAGAAATATGACCTAAATCCTTCTTGAGCTGATAAACTTCTAGACCATTGGACTGACCATATCGTTCTATCCTGTCTAACCATAATTCCCTAGCATCTTGAATATAATCCAATGATTCACGAATATCAGGATCAATCGAATGTAAGATCCACTTAGTAACAAACAAATTGCAGCGAATCCATTGATTATGTGTACGATCAGTCTTAGCAGGTAATTTCAGGACTCCATCAACAAAACCGTCCTTATTTTTGGCGATAAGATCAAGGTAAACATCACACTTCCACTTAGTATAATTCTTGCCATTGAAATAGTAAGTAAGAAGTTTAAGAGTAGGTTGATCATTTGTGGAGAACTGGAGATATAAAGCGGATCGTCAAAAATCGCATAACTAGCAGAAGTTTGCGAAGAATTTGGAGTATTATATGATGAATCATCAACGATTTCAGGCGTTGTGATTGATGTAAATGAAAATCAAAGAATGCGCACAAAAATGTAAGCAAGAGACGATCAATTAAGGAAAATTGAAAGAGAAATGTGATCGAAGAAATCTAGGTTAAACAATTTGGGGAAGAACAGTGGAGAAAAAACGACCTAATTTCGACGAAGAAATAGGAATCATACGCAATGAAGATCCAGAATACGGAAGAAAGAAAGACAAAATCATCACTAGATAATCGATCCGTGTCGTCTGATACCATATGGAACCTTGGACTCCATTGTTAATGTATGAAGAAAACAGAGTATGTTTAGTGAGTTTGTTATAGTGAGAGAAAGTTTGTTATAAAGAGAGAAAACAATCTAAATATAATGAGAATCTTATTATTAGAATATGTACATATAGTGTATATATAGTACACCACTTATTCAACCTCAATACAATATAAGTTAATCTAAAGTAGCGTTTTTCATTCGTAACAAAATTTGAAGTAAAATGACTAATTATTGGTCTAGCAAGAGTAAGAAGTTGCTTCAAGATCAAAAATGTTACGAGATTACAAGCATAAGTCGCTAAATAAGTTCGTTTGAAGACACAAACTATTACTTGTAGTTAACAATGTTTTTTTTGGGGGGCAAGCAAGAACAAAATCAATGCTAGAGAATCGACTTTAGTTTGAAGATACAAACCACTACCTGAAATTACGGCTCTAAGCGCTATTTGGTGAACTGTAAAACCATATATTTAAAGAAGCAGAATAATGATAACAAAATGTGGTTAGCATATTTAGTAGTATGTTTGAGTATCAAATTAAAATAATAAAATTAAGAAAGGACATTTGGTAATTCCCCTTTATTTTTATTTTACTACTAAGGACTTACTTGGATTGAAGGAAAAAAAGAGGAAATGAATAGGGTAGTGATATGTAAGGTGCGTTCCATGTTTGGTATGAGAGTAATTATTCATCTCCCGGATCTATTACCCTCATGAAGGGGTAATACATTACCCACCCTCCCCCCGGGTAATGATTATGGGAGTAATAAATCATCTCCTCAGTAATCATTAGTCATTACTCCTATATGTCAAAAACCTATCTTCAAAGAACTCATTACCCAAGTAATTAACTTCCTCAATAATTATCACCCAATTAAAATTTACTCTCTAATTATTTCATGGATTCCAGGCAAGCCCTAAGAGAATAAAAATTCTAATTTTCCCTCCAAAATGCATATACCTCAATAAGGAAACAAGTGAAACTTTCTTCTAATCAAAACTTTCTTCTAATAAAATTTTTTTTCTTAAAATATAATCTTATAACTAAACTCTAATCTTTTAATTAAATTCAAAATTATAATTTTTTTCACTATAATAAAATAAAATTGGTATTAAACTATAGAATATAAGTTGATAAATTTTCATAATGCAAGAATTATTAATTTAGAGAATAACTTAGAGCAATAGCAATAGTGGTTCTTAATCTTGTGATGATTACTATTAACTCAAAATAAAAAGTTCTTCTATTGCAAGTAAAAAGTTGTTCTTAATTTTAAGAAATGAGTTCCAAAATAAGAATTTGGTTGTTCATACATGGGAATTTGAGAACCAATAAGCATATTTTGAAAAATGTGGAAGATCAATTACTTATTTTATATTTTTTATTTAAAAACTTTATACAAATGTCATTTATTGTGGGTAAAAGTTCTTAAACATTGGAGCTAATAAAATATGATATGGCATAAGAAGAACTTAATATAAAGTTCTTCTATTGCTATTGCTCTTAGCACATACTTACTGTTAGGTTTTTTTTTGTTAGAATGTAAGTATTTCATTAAAATCACCAACTTAACCAATTACAGCCAAATTATAGTCTTATGTTTTAGCTACTAATACACATTTCAAACTACTAACAGTTAACATGAATCTTATTAAGCCAACTCCTATCCTTTTGACTGATTAATCTAGGCAATTGGCTGGAAACTCTCCCTTTTATCAGCAGCTGGACTTGAGAAGTAACCTAACCAGGACTCATCAGAACGTTGTTATAATGAGCCTGGTTTCTCTGAATTCAGATGAGATACCAGACAGCAAAAATCATAGCATTCATTGTCCTTTTCTTCAGTTTAGACCATCTCCTTTATCTGATGCTCATAAATATATCATTAGCATCAAGCTTACATATCAGCCAACTCTCTATACAGTCTCAAATTTTATGACTATAGCAGCGTTCCTGAAATAAGTGTGTATAGGTCTCCTCACCAACATGACAAATACAGTATAGATTATCAGTACTAATATAGAGTCTAGCTGTGTAATTTTTATTTCAGCATTACTGTTTTACGGCAGATTAGCCATCCAATAACAGCATGTTTTGGGACCACCCAACTATTCCAGACATTCCTATACCAGTCCACCTTAGCTCTATGAGTTCTGAGCATCTCATAGGAACTAGAAGTGGAAAATCTCCCATTACCTGCAATCCAAATATCATTCTCAAAGCCAACCTTCACAGAAGAGATAATTTTGTATATCTTCTTCCATTGCCAACTGACATCACCAGATATTTCATAATTACTCCAGTGCACATTCTTAAGATAGATATGGTTAACTCACTGTACCACAACTTGTCAGGTTTCACAGCAAGCCACCACACAATCTTACTGATCATGGCATTATTCCACTCAGAGCTTCTCCTTAGCCCTAGTCCACCTCCTTCTTTGGGTGCACAAACTTGTCAGGTTCCTACAAATAGAGTCAACTCTATTAATCACACACTTGGGTAAAATAAAAATAGAAGCCCAATAATTGTACATGGTATAAAGGACAACTTGAACAAGAGTAGTTCTACCAGCATAAGAGAGCTTTTTTGCCTCCGGGGATCTAATTCTATCCACAATTTTGTCAATTAAGATAGTGCAATCTTTATTCCTTTGCCTACCTGTAATACCCGGCCTTTTTGGGACCCGTACTTAGACCTTGGGATACATGAGAGGACCTTTAGACCGACAAGAGAGCACGCGGAAGGGAAAGATAGCCTTACATTAGACCTGGGATAGACCGAGTGGTGTTGCAGCGGATCGAGTGGGTCCACTCGGTCGAGTGAAGAGTACACTCGACCGAGTGAGTCCACTCGACCGAGTGGAGTGCTACTCGGCCGAGTGAGTCCACTCGACCGAGTGGACTCGGCACTCGGTCGAGTGACGCTGTTTTTAGAAACAGGGATCAACAACCCTTTCTGCCCTAACCCTAAAATCATTTCCACCTTCCTCCTTATCTCTCCAAACACTCTTTCTTCTCTCTAAACCCTCACAAACATCTTCTACTTGGGATTTAGGCTTGGATTAGAAGATTTATCACCTTCCTCTTCATCTCCTTCATCTAGTAAGTAAAGATCTACCCTTTTCCAGTCTTTTAAACCCTAACTTTTGGGATAATTCGTTATGGGTAATTAATTAGTGATTAGTATGGGTAATAGGGGTAATTAAGGGGTAATAATAAGGGGCTTTGTAGTGTATATTTGATAGGTCCATTTTATATACATTTTAACCCCCTATTTTACCTCTATTTTACATGTCATTTGCTCTAATGTTAGTGTTTGTGAGCTAATTCCGTGTTCTAGTTGTGCTTGCTTGTTTTCCATTGTGTTTTGTAGGAAATTAAGCTTTTAGTAGCTTTTTCCCGTCAAATAGCAAGTACAAGAGTTCACGAGGCTAATGAGAGCAAGTCTTGATCATGCAAAGGAGTTTCGGGAAGCATAGGGGCATTTTGGGAAGAAATTGAAAAACCCGAGCAAGAGGAAACCAATCTTAGTTGGTGGATATGTAAAGAAATGAAATCCAAATTAAAGCCCATGATAAGAGTTTGCATTGGATGTCAAAGGATGCTTAAGATACCTTAGACGGACGCATTAAGACATAAACATCGGATTCCGCATCAACATTAAGTGCAAAGTTAAGACGAAATTAAGAGAAATTTGAAAAATACCACGACCCCGATCGGGGTTGGGTGGCCCCGATCGGGGTTAGCCCCCTGTAGCTTATTTCCGTTACTCCCTTCACTCCTATAAATAGAAGCTTTGGTCGACACTTCTTGGACATATCTTTACACATATTTTTCCACCTAAATTCTCTCTAAATCTTAGTAGTTAGTTTAGGTTAGCTTAGTTTAGTTTAGTTTGTTTACATTTCCTTTTAGCAATTACATTACAATTACATTTCAAGTTTAATTCCAAGTTACAAGTTTCACTGTTCTTCTAATTCCATTTCCATTTCCATTTCAAGGTAATTCTATTCACATTTCCATTATGTTTATCATTTTAATTATCATTAGTGTAGTTTACATTTTCATCATGTTTGAGTAGTTACATTTGTCTAAGAAGTAAGGGAAACCATGCATGACTAAGTAGATTGTAAATGTTAAAATGAGGCTAAGTTAAATTGATAAATTGTTTCTATCACATGTTTGCGCCACAACGTTTAATCTTTGGTTATTGGCCGTAATCGTAGATTAAGTTTGTTAATTCATTCTATAAGTCGAGAGGCACGGAATCGGATTAGACTAAGCATGTGTAGTAGGACGACCTAGTCATAAACGAGAGTTTCTCTAGGACCCGGTCTATGGTTGACGCTAAGATCGAGAGGTGGGTGTCTTTAAGCCTAAACATTTATCGATTAATCAACTTCCTAAACTGACATGAGCATTTGCATAGTTTGCGTGTGTGACCCGACCTCCCTAGACATTCTCTTTATTATTGTTTTATCATCACATCAAACCAAACTAATCAATCAACCATTTTCTACTAAGATAAAACTCATTTCATAACAACAAAATAATAACCACCGAGCTCTCTGTGGAATTCGACCCCTTAAATACTACATTCATTTGTTGTACCAAAGGGTATTTTTGCATAGGTGTGCGATAGCCTATCAAATTTTGGCGCCGTTGCCGGGGAGCACGGTTTTGTTTGTTATTTAGTTGTTGAGTTTTATCTTATTTTGTCCTAGGGAACACTTGTTCCTAGGATTCATCTCACCGTTTTCTTGTAGTTTTAGTGCTTATTCTTGTAGGTGATAAAGCTATTGGCCTTTCATAATGAGTTACGAATTCATCCCACAACTCCAAGATGAGCCTTTTCCTGACTATCTTGACCGATTCTACTACTTTTGCGATAGTCTCATCTCCTTTGGACATGTCCTTGACGGGGATTACTTGGGTCATTTCGTGCTTGGCGGCATGGATTCCGAGACCCGTGGATTGGCTCTAAAATTGAGTTATGGGAATCTCTACAACATGATTGGGCCTGAACTTTGGAATTTCTTAAATTTCATGGCTTCCGAATGTCGGGAATTAGCACGCCAATTCCATTATTGGTGCATCGAAGAGGAGCTTAAAGTTTTACATGCTCGTTTGGGAAAAAATTCTCAAGAGAAACCGAGACGACGTGAGCCTATCTTCTCTCATTTTGCTTTTTCACCTCCCCAATGTGAGTCTTTTCAATCTAATGATTTTGATTTATTGGATGATGATGATGGTCCGATTTTATCTTTTAAAATCTCCCCTAGTGTCATTCAAATAGAAAATGTAGAGACTCATGTTGATGACATTAACCCCATAGTAGATGAGTCACCTTCTATAAATGAATTTGTCGAGATTCTTTGTAATTCTAATGAGGTTTCTCCCGAGTCTTTTGACCCCATTGACAATTTATTTGTAGATGATATTGTTGATCCATTTGAGGAGGATAGAGGTCTAAGCACTTTCGACTTAGAAATTAAGTGGGATAAACCTCCCATTTTTGATGATCCTCTCCTCTTTCATTCTACTTACCACCCATTTGAGACCATTTATGATTATAATTTGTGCTCTAACGATTTATTTTGTGGTCTTAAGAATGATACTCCATTTCTTGCTGACGAGTGGAGTGATATGGTGGTATTATTTGAAGTCTCTCATGCGCCAATTGATAAGATATCCTATTTCTTACCTTTGATCATTCATGCTAATATCTTATCAATTGCGTATATATGCTTCCATGTTGCTCATGCGCAGGTATATGATAGACTTCTAAGGGCTTTGACGAGCTTTTTAAGCAACAAAAGTCCTATGTTCCGAAGCCCCTTCTCAAGCTAGCTTGGGGGAAGCTTCTAAAAATTAGTATGCATTTATTTTTCTCTATTTTCCGAATGTGTCATTTCCATTTCCTCTTGTTGGCTTTACTTGTCTTCCTTTGTGTTTTTTTGCGGTTAACCCCGTTTTCACATTGAGGACAATGTGATGTTCTAGCTTGGGGGAGGGAGTTAGTGTGTCTAGTTATTTTATTGCTTTCAAATAAATTGAAAAATTGTTTTGGTTTTCATTTAGTTAGTGTAGATTTATTGAGAATTTTTGAAAAAAATTGTGTTGCTTTTGCTTCTAATTCTTTGCTTGTCCTACTTATGCCCTCTTGTTTGTCCCATTTTTGGCTTGATAGCTCTTGATTCGCTACTTTTGACGGGATATAGCATGCATGGGGATGTCTTGACATAGTAGGTGGAAGATGGAAATTAAACCAAGTAGGCTTGATCTTGACTTTTGGCAAGCTACAAAATTGGTAAGGTAGAACCTCCTTAAAGGCCATTTCATCTTTATTTGGTCTCACTTAAGTGAGTGGTAGGTCTCCTTATGGTGTGTGTTACATCAAAACGCACAAATATGGTCTTCTTTTCATCTCTTTTAAGCATTACTTTCATTTTGCTATGCATTTTTGAAGCCAAATTCACATTGATAAATTTGCCCATTTTCTAGCTCCCTTCACATGTTCTTGTTTCCCTAGCTACAATATAAATTGCCTACCCTTGTTAAGCTAGTAGCTATGTTTTGGTGTTGGGATGCTCAAATTGGGATGTTCTCTAAAGATTATGTCCTTGTGAATTGGTTGCCGGATTGTTGTTTTTCCGTAATTGTGAAGGTAGAATTGAAGCAAGAAAAAAATGATGAAAAAAAAGAAAAAAAAGAAAAAAAAAAGAAAAAATGAGAAAAAATGAAGAAGAAAAGAAAAGAAAAGATTTGTTTGATAAAGTTGATGTTAATAATAAGTGGTAGAAGAAGAAGAAGAAGTTAAGATTTCTCATATGGTTAATTATATATTTTGGAGAAATTCTTAAGGTTTGTAATGTAAGAAGTCATTTGTCTTCTAATTGGGCTATTTTGGGTTGGAATGAACATTTTCACATGGTTTTGTTGCTAGCTTAACATTAGCTCCACATATCCATAATCATTTGTCCCCCTTATGTCCCATATCACAATAAAGCCTTCTTCTAACCCTTTGGCTTCATTATTTGCTTGCATTGGATTGTTTTGGCTTATGATTTGATTGTTCACCATATTAGATTGCGGGCACATTCTCATGAGTCGAGGATAGCTTGAGTGATTATTCACAAAAAAATGTCCTTTACACAAAATTGAGTTATGAGTGGATCGTGAGAGTCCGAAAGTCAAAAGATCATGCAAGAGCCGAAAAGTTTACTTGAAGTCTTCTACGCTACGCCGCCATGTAAATCTCATCCATGATTTTGCTTATCCTTATGCCCATGTTGTTTCGGGATTTGAATCAATTGCTTGTTAGTTACTTGGGATTTGCAATGTTGGGATGATCTTGCTTGAGGACAAGCAAGGGTTTAGCTTGGGGGAGTTTGATAGGTCCATTTTATATACATTTTAACCCCCTATTTTACCTCTATTTTACATGTCATTTGCACTAATGTTAGTGTTTGTGAGCTAATTCCGTGTTCTAGTTGTGCTTGCTTGTTTTCCATTGTGTTTTGTAGGAAATTAAGCTTTTAGTAGCCTTTTCCCATCAAATAGCAAGTACAAGAGTTCACGAGGCTAATGAGAGCAAGTCTTGATCATGCAAAGAAGTTTCGGGAAGCATAGGGGCATTTTGGGAAGAAATTGGAAAACCCGAGCAAGAGGAAACCAATCTTAGTTGGTGGATATGTAAAGAAATGAAATCCAAATGAAAGCCCATGATAAGAGTTTGCATTGGATGCCAAAGGATGCTTAAGATACCTTAGACGGACGCATTAAGACATAAGCATCAGATTCCGCATCAACATTAAGTGCAAAGTTAAGACGGAATTAAGAGAAATTTGAAAAATACCACGACCCCGATCGGGGTTGGGTGGCCCCGATCGGGGTTAGCCCCCTGTAGCTTATTTCCGTTACTCCCTTAACTCCTATAAATAGAAGCTTTGGTCGACACTTCTTGGACATATCTTTACACATATTTTTCCATCTAAATTCTCTCTAAATCTTAGTAGTTAGTTTAGGTTAGCTTAGTTTAGTTTGTTTACATTTCCTTTTAGCAATTACATTACAATTACATTTCAAGTTTAATTCCAAGTTACAAGTTTCACTGTTCTTCTAATTCCATTTCCATTTCCATTTCAAGGTAATTCTATTCACATTTCCATTATGTTTATCATTTTAATTATCATTAGTGTAGTTTACATTTTCATCATGTTTGAGTAGTTACATTTGTCTAAGGAGTAAGGGAAACCATGCATGACTAAGTAGATTGTAAATGTTAAAATGAGACTAAGTTAAATTGATAAATTGTTTCTATCACATGTTTGCGCCACAACGTTTAATCTTTGGTTATTGGCCGTAATCGTAGATTAAGTTTGTTAATTCATTCTATAAGTCGAGAGGCACGGAATCGGATTAGACTAAGCATGTGTAGTAGGACGACCTAGTCATAAACGAGAGTTTCTCTAGGGCCCGGTCTATGGTTGACGCTAAGATCGAGAGGTGGGTGTCTTTAAGCCTAAACATTTATCGATTAATCAACTTCCTAAACTGACATGAGCATTTGCATAGTTTGCGTGTGTGACCCGACCTCCCTAGACATTCTCTTTATTATTGTTTTATCATCACATCAAACCAAACTAATCAATCAACCATTTTCTACTAAGATAAAACTCATTTCATAACAACAAAAAAATAACCACCGAGCTCTCTGTGGAATTCGACCCCTTAAATACTACATTCATTTGTTGTACAAAAGGGTATTTTTGCATAGGTGTGCGATAGCCTATCAATATTAGTATAAGATGTATTGTGATAGTTATTATGTGATTTGTATAGGATGAGACGGTTCCTTGAGACGATTTCGGTCCGGATTCGAGTAGCTTGAAGAGATTGCAAAAAGGTAGGTTAATCCTACTCGGTTTCAATAATGTGATGTTGTTTATGTTGATGTTGTAGTTAGTCTTGCATAATTAGGGTATTTGCATTATAACATATTTTGTGGTAATTACATCATTAAGAGGATGATTATGATATGTTGGTTGTGGTTCATTCATTGGTCATTATTATATACGTTAGAGGATTTGTTGTTGTTGTTGTTGTTGTTGTTGTTGTTGTTGTTGTTGTTGTTGTTGTTGTTGTTGTTGTTGTTGTTGTTGTTGTTGTTGTTGTTGTTGTTGTTGTTGTTGTTGTTGTTGTTGTTGTTGTTGTTGTTGTTGTTATTGTTGTTGTTGTCGTCGTTGTTGTTGTTGTTGTTGTTGTTGTTGTTGTTTTGGAGACGTAAGACGGTTGGGAGACCGTCTTATGCTTAAGTCCCCTCTTGGAGCTTCCCACTCCAAGAGGGATATGCACATTAATGGCTTGAGTTATGGAGGGACTCGTGTGGTTGAGACACGACGTCAGGTAGGGGATCCGGTTGGCTTCCGGACCCGGTACGTCTGGGCGTGTCCCGGTATCTGTTTGTGGTTGTTGGTATGTCTGGGCGTGTCCCGGTACTAGTGTGGTTCTTGGTATTTCTAGGTGTGTCCCGGTACCGTGGTGGTGGTTGTTTGATAGCGTCTCATTCACATTAGTAGTCATGTTTAATATTCGCACACTTGAGTCGTGTCGCACTTTATTTGCTTATTGAAACTGACGTTTGTGTTTCTGTGTATTTGTCACCTGTCTCTTTTGGGGTGGCATGTGTTGATCCATATGATATCCTTTGGTCATATTGGGAGCAGGTTAGGTACAGATTGTTTGGATAGTACGCGGGAGACGGGACGAGCTTGATGAGTCACGCGACGAGTGTAGTTAGTTAGATGAGTATAGTAGCCATAAGTTGTATTTTTATTCATTAGTTAATGTTTTGTAATCACTAAACTTGTCATTTATAGTAAATGTTTCTTTATTGTATCTCCGATTCACCGCATCGGAAAACCGAGAATGTAACATCTCCCAATTACCTCGGCCGGGTAAGACGGGGGTGTTACAAAGTGATATCAGAGCGACGATTTTTGAACCTAAACCAATGAACCAAAATGAACCTAGGTGTGTCTAATAAAATGAACCCGACTTGTGTACGATAGGAGATCGGTTTTGGATGAGTGGACGCCCTCATGTCAAAACTAGTGCCTATTGTCTCGGTTGGTCACTACGTGGGTGGTTGAGAGTATGGGTTAACGCTATGTGGAAAGTTGTATAGTGGCATGATTGTATGAATGTGTTATTTACATGAAGTACTTGTATAATATAGTACTTGCCATGATGCATGAAGGTGTGGAAGTTGAATGCTAGATTGTTAGGAGTAGTATGCTTAAAAATAGTTGGTATATTTTGGTATGCGAATGATGACATTGCTCTATAAATTTTGCACCGAGTGTTAAATGAATGCATGTTAGTGTATTTGTTGTATATGATTGGTGAGCTGTGTTGGTAGAGTAGTTATTAGTACTACGATAATGTACCAAGAACGGTAAAATAGGATGACGTATGAGCTAACTCGGGTGAGTCACCGAAAGCCGGTGGACTCCCGAACCTTTTCTTTGTGTTGCAGGGATTTCGTCGTTCTTTTTCGACTCGAAATTAACCATAAGCAACCACTCCACCGAGTACGAGTTCACACCCGATCAAGTGAGTTCGCACTCGACCGAGTGGGCCCTGACATTCGACCGAGTGGACTATTTTCCAGAAGATGGAAACATCCTGGAAAAAGGGGCACTCGAGCGAGTGAAAAATCCACTCGACCGAGTGAACTCGCCACTCGACCGAGTGGATCTGGGATGGGATTTACACGGGTTTGATTCCCTTTTCTTCATTCAGTATCTTCTTCATATCTCATTTTCACCTCATTCAAACAACACCAAAATCTCTCTAAAAATAATTCCGAAACTCCATTTTTGTGATTTGCTACTTCGAATAAGTTTTCCACTTGAAACTTTCGTCTCAAATCTCTCCTAATAAGCAAGGTAAGTAGACCGTTCCTCTTCTTGTTTCTCCATTTTGAATTAGATGGGTCTACACTAATGAGTTTGAGGTTTGTCAATTAATTTCATGCTTTTACTTAATTCATAGTAACAAATAGTTTTCTACATTATTATTGTTGCTAAAAATTAAAATTTTATGTCAATTATACCACCTAAATTGAAGAACACGAAGTGGATACATGAGCTTGTATGTGGATTTTTGGTGCTTATTGTTGAGTCTAATTGAACAACAAAGGCTTAATTAAACTTTGTTGTTATTGATGGATCTTGTTTAGTATGTGAAAATTTCGTCTTAAAACTTGGTGAAATTTCCAAATTTCTCCTAAATCACCCATGAACAAAGGTAAATTGTGTCGTTAAACTATGAATTTGATGGTTATTGTTATATCATGAGGTAAACTAAGGAAATTTTCGTCTTAAAATGTGACCAACTCCTCGATAATTTGGTACTACCCATGTCAAAATTTTGATTGTTATACTCGCTACATGCCTTACTTACCCATGGTTATCTTAATTCTCAAGTTTTGATGCTTGAGGAAGCTTCGCATCTAGAAATTTTCCGTCTTAAGGACTTAAAAGTGTTGAAAGTAAGTACTATACTTACCCGGATTTTTGATTTTTACTAAGACAATTATTGCTTTACTCACCTCTTACCAATTGAAGTCGGATTGTGATAACATGTAACCTCTCATGCTAGAATTTTCAATCTTAAAATTTTTAAGGTTTTCAAGATGAATGACCATCACGTTAGGAGTCTAATACGGTGTTTCGTTGATGAGATGAGTCTTGGTCGAAAAGTCGGCTATAATTAAGAATAATGCTTTTGATTAAAATTATTCTTGAAGTCATATTTTTGCCACAATGTTTCCCAATTCCGGAAAACTAGTAGTATGAGAAAATGTTAGTATAGAATTAAGCATAAGGGAATTATGTTAAAACTTCTTTTAAAATGGTTAATTATTAAATTGAAGGGTTGGAGAAATTCCCATTCACCTCAAGAGAAAATTAGTTCCAAGTTCTTATCTTTCCACTCTACATCATGTTGTGTGATTTCTTTTGTAGCATGTCAAGAACATGAGGAGCACCCGTGGAAGAAACAACCGTCAACCCCAACCCGAACCAGCGGCACCACCCGCCATTACCCATCCAGGATACCCAGGGCTAGAATTTGAGAGTGAACCCCATAGGAATTCCTTATTGGCCCTCACCGAAAGACGTATGAACGCCACTAGGTGTGTGTCGTAGAATGCCTTAGAAGCCTTGGGGATAGAGGTGCAAATGCATGATATCTTTAGCGTACTTGGAATGGAAGGATTGTATAACTTAACGGAAATAAGCTATCGCAACCTTACCTTAGAATTTTTGAGCTCCTTCCTCTACAATCCAAAAGACCACACCGTGAGCTGCCGACTCAAGAACACCTCCTTCCACCTATCTAGTGATGTCTTTGCGGAATGGCTAGGTGTAGGAAAAAGGATCACCCTTACTCTTGACAAGGTGAGGAAGGAAATAAAATCCACAAAATACATCAACCTTTACACGGGTAACCGAATACCGATGTTAGTGCCATGAAAATAAACGATGTGGAACATCCCATTTTGAAAATTTTCCTTCGCCTAATGACCAACCTCCATTACGGAAGAAGGGACCCTAGAAAACTCAACTCCTCGGAGGTACTACTTCTGAGCTCCTACCTCAATCCATATTATGAGAGGTGTTTTTACTTTAGCCCCGTGGCCATAGTGTGCTTAGCATTTGAAAGGATGACCAAGTCTTACAAGTGCTCCTTTGATTGTGGCGCCCTAGTGACTAGACTAGCCAAGAATCTCTTGGGTTATGAACTGGGGGCAATTGATAGACTCATGAGTACAGAGGTGCCCTACTTCGACCTTGCCTACATGAGGGGCATGTTTTGGGTTGTGGACAGGAAAGACAAACAGGGATACTCGTGGAGGGTGAACACGGCCCTATACATTAAGCTACCCGCAAACGGGAGGTTTTCTGAGACCTCCAACTTACCTAAACTGGCCCCACCTCGCCCTCCGGCCCGATCCTACCTCATTCCCAAAAAATCTTACTTACACTCTAGATGGTGAAGCGGTACAAGGGGAACCAATCCTGCAACTCCTTTTCGACCCTTCTAGGACTTCTCCACATGCCCCATCGTCCTCCTATATGCCCATGCCCTCGCCGCCCTTTGATCGCCCTAGTCGCTCCACTTACGCCCCGTCCTCTTCTTTCATGCGCGAACCTTCGCCACACCATGACCCTCCCCGACACTCCATGCACGTACCATCTTTCACTAGAGGGTATAACCAACCACCACCAGGCTATGCTCATCAATATCCAATGGCATACCTAGTTGAGAGAGTGAACAACTCCTTGGTCCTAAGAGATGTGCATGAGTTCACCTATAACCAAGGAGTAAGGCCGACCGAACGCCCTAGCTTTTGGTCCGGGGATGGGGACACTCCCGGAGTATTCAAGGCCAATGGTATCCAACCTTCGGATTTGGGTCATGGAGTTCCTCACGGCGACAGACACTTGCTTGGTCCTTGGGCGGGACCGCACTATACCACCGGGAGTTTCTTCAATAATACGCATCAAAGTGGAGGCTACCAAGAGAATGTGGGTGGTGATTACCAAGGTTATGTAGATAGTTCGTACCAAGAGGAGGCGGGAGGTGTCTCTCACAAGGCTGGGGGCAATGTTTTCTATGAAAGCGGGAGTGGAGGAGGAGCATCAAGTTGGGCACCGGGACTTATGGAGTATCATGGCCGCTACGTCAACGCAATAGTAGAAGACGCGACGATGGACACCTCGGGCGATACAAGGAGCGAAGAGCTTAGCTCGCGAAGGGAAGAGTCACCGATAAACAACCAAGGAGCTCTAGTTCGGTGGGTTAAGAGGCTTGGCAAGAGGAGGAAGTCCTCTTCTTAGTCCTGTTTACTTATGTAGAAACTTGTTTGACCTTGTGTCGGTTGAGTCTCGAACAACTTGCTTTTCTCATGTTGTAACCTCGGCCATAAGGCCGAAACCTAGTAGATGTTGTGTAATAGGATGGTGCTATGGTCACCATTGAGACCCTTTTTCAAGTATAATCAACCATATGTAAGCTTAAAGACCAGGAATGACTGGATTTTGGACTATCTGGTGATACTCGGCCGAGTCCCGTTTTCACTCGACCGAGTGGCGGTCCACTCGACCGAGTGCCCCATCTCACTCGATCGAGTGAGCCGAAAACAGACCCTGGGAACTTTTTGTAAAAACCCACACTCGATCAAGTGACACTCTCACTCGACCGAGTGACATCCCCCACTTGACCGAGTAAGTCCCCACTCGACCGAGTGGACTGTTTTGTTCTTGTTTTGATGGTTTTGAACCGACATGGATTGATTACTTTCGTTTTATGACCCTACCGACCTCCCGATAGTTGTATGAACGTAGAAATCTTTAACAAATAAACTGGAATGAATTGTTTACATTGTTATGTGCCGCTTTGTACGTCGTAACATGAAATATGTTTAGTCGATGAATGAGACCTAACATGCTTAGTAAGGATAATAATGATGCGGTAATTGGTAAGCATAAGTGATAATTCTATGAGGGTTATACGTGATCGAGTCTTGCGGCGACTAGAGTGGGATGATATGGTACGAGGATAGATAAGAATACATGCGTGATCACGTGGTTTATGCACAACATGAGTTAGTCGAGAATAAGGAATATGGAAGAAAGTGAATCACAGTAGACGAGGTACCCAACCGTGTTACGATTGTTATGTACGGAGTCAGAAATTCTACATGTATACCTAGAGTCACAAACTATGCACGATACAACTGACCTTAGCCATAAGAGTAGGAATGAATGTTGAGCTTGACTTGTACTCGAACCCATGAGCCTAGATTGAGTGAATAAGAGGATCCTTCTCGCGAGAGATCAAGTGACGAACTTCGGAGCGAAGTTCTCTTTTAGGGGAGTGAATGTAACATCTAAACATTTAGGAATAAGAAAGGACATGAGAACACAAAAGATCACGTACGGTAAAACACTAGCGAGAGAGACGAGTGAATGCGTGAGGAAGAGATTTGGGAGTTAGACATGACACGAATGAGACGTAAGAAAGTGTTAAGAAAAAGTGAGGGTGAGGCGAAATTCAAGGACGAAGTTCATTTTAAGGAGGGAAGATTGTAATATCTGGCCTCTGTGGGACTGGTACTTAGACCTTGGGACGCGTGAGAGGACCTTTAGACCGATAAGAGAGCACGCAGAAGGGAAGGATAGCCATACACTAGACCTGGGCTAGACCGAATGGTGTTGCAACGGATCGAGTGGGTCCACTCGTTCGAGTGAAGAGTACACTCGACCGAGTGAGTCCACTCGACTGAGTGGTGTGCTACTCGGCCGAGTGAGTCTACTCGACCGAGTGGACTCGGCACTCGGTCGAGTGACGCTGTTTTCAAAAACACGGGATTAACACCCCTTTCTCCCTTAACCCTAAAATCATTTCCACCTTCCTCCTTATCTCTCCAAACATTCTCCATTTTCTCTAAACCCTCACAAACACCTTCTACTTGGGATTTAGGCTTAGATTAGAAGATTTATCACCTTCCTCTTCATCTCCTTCATCTAGTAAGTAAAGATCTACCCTTTTCTAGTCTTTTAAACCCTAACTTTTGGGGGAATTCGTTATGGGTAATTAATTAGTGATTAGTATGGGTAATAGGGGTAACTAAGGGGTAATGATAAGGGGCTTTGTAGTGTATATTAGTATAGGATGTATTGTGATAGTTATTATGTGATTTGTATAGGATGAGACGGTTCCTTGAGACGGTTTCGGTCCGGATTTGAGTAGCTTAAAGAGATTGCAAAAATGTAGATTAATCTTACTCGGTTTCAATAATGTGATGTTGTTTATGTTGATATTGTAGTTAGTCTTGCATAATTAGGGTATTTGCATTATAACATGTTTTGTAGTAATCACATCATTAAGAGGATGATTATGATATGTTGGTTGTGGTTCATGCATTGGTCATTATCATATATGTTGGAGGATTTGTTGTTGTTGTTGTTGTTGTTGTTGTTGTTGTTGTTGTGGTTGTTGTTGTTGTTGTTGTTGTTGTTGTTGTTGTTATTATTGTTGTTGTTGTTGTTGTTGTTGTTGTTGTTGTTGTTGTTGTTGTTGTTGTTGTTGTTGTTGTTGTTGTTGTTGTTGTTGTTGTTGTTGTTGTTGTTGTTGTTGTTGTTGTTGTTGTTGTTGTTGTTGTTGTTGTTGTTGTTGTTGTTGTTGTTGTTGTTGTTGTTGTTGTTGTTGTTGTTGTTGTTGTTGTTGTTGTTGTTGTTGTTGTTGTTGTTGTTGTTGTTGTTGTTGTTGTTGTTGTTGTTGTTGTTGTTGTTGTTGTTGTTGTTGTTGTTGTTGTTGTTGTTGTTGTTGTTGTTGTTGTTGTTGTTGTTGTTGTTGTTGTTGTTGTTGTTGTTGTTGTTGTTGTTGTTGTTGTTGTTGTTGTTGTTGTTGTTGTTGTTGTTGTTGTTGTTGTTGTTGTTGTTGTTGTTGTTGTTGTTGTTGTTGTTGTTGTTGTTGTTGTTGTTGTTGTTGTTGTTGTTGTTGTTGCTGTTGTTGTTGTTATTGTTGTTGTTGTTGTTGTTTTGGAGACGTAAGACGGTTGGGAGATCGTCTTACACTTAAGTCGCCTCTTGGAGCTTCCCACTCCAAGAGTGATGTGCACATTAACGGCTTGAGTTACGAAGGGACTCATGTGGTTGAGACACGACGTCTGGCAGGGGATCTGGTTGGCTTCCGGGTCCGGTACATCTGGGCGTGTCCCGGTACCTGTTTGTGGTTGTTGGTATGTTTGGACGTGTCCCGGCACCAGTGTGGTTGTCGGTATGTCTGGGCGTGTCCCGGTACCATTGTGGTGATTGTTTGATAGCGACTCATTCACATTAGTAGTCATGTTGCATATTCGCACACTTGGGTCGTGTCGCACTTTATTTGCTTATTGAAACTGACGTTTGTGTTTCTGTGTATTTGTCACCTGTCTCTTTTGGGGTGGCCTGTATTGATCCATATGATATCCTTTGGTCATATGGGGAGCAAGTTAGGTGAGATTGTTTGGATAGCACGCGGGAGACGGGACGAGCTTGATGAGTCACGCGACGAGTGTAGTTAGTTAGATGAGTATAGTAGCCATGAGTTGTATTTTTATTCAATAGTTAATGGTTTGTAATCACTAAACTTGTCATTTATAATAAATGTTTCTTTATTGTATCTCCGATTCACCGCCTCGGGAAACCGAGAAGGTAACATCTCCCAATTACCTCGGCCGGGTAAGACGGGGTTGTTACACTACAACCAAGTTATTTAAATGGAAGTTGGCCCTCAACAAAACCAGACTGACAGTATTTCATCCCTCAGTTTCTTGCTCATACCATTAAAATAGGCACAAGATTTCATTGCATTCATATTTAGACCAGAAGCATGAGAGAATGAAGAGAAGGCTCTGTGTAGCACCATAATTGACTTAAGGTCACCCTTAGTAAACATCAATAGATCATAGATCATCTGCAAACATGAGATGAGTCAATCTCAGTTGTTTGCAAAGAGGATGAAACCTAAAGTAAAGCTTACCAACAACACATTCAAGAATCCTGCTTAAATACTCCATACAAAGAGTAAAAAGCAGGGGTGATATAGGGTCTCATTGCCTAAGTCCTCTTTTCCCAAGGAAAAACCCAAACATGGTACCATTTAAAGAAATTAAGAATGATGCTGTAGTGACACAAAGCATAATTAGTTCTCTGAAGTGAGCAGGAAAATCCAGAGCTTCTAACATTTCCTCAACAAATTTCCAACTTACTGAATCATATGACTTCATTACATCAATTTTGAACATACATCTAGGGGAACAAGATTTTCTTTTATATAACCCCCATAAATCTTGACATATGAGAATATTTTCAATAATACTCCTACCTTGAATAAATCCCCCTTGATTTAAACTCACCAGATCAGGCAGGACATCACCCAACCTTGCACTAATTAACTTGGAGATGATCTTATACAAGGTGTTACAGCAAGCAATGGGCCTGAACTGGGTGACATCTGCAGGCATAGTACATTTAGGAATTAAGGTTAGTACAGTAGTATTGTTTCAGAAGCTTTCTTTTATTGAACACATCAAGATATCCCAGTGTGCATTAGTACAAATCTTACCCCTCCCAACAATTCTCCTATTAACAGGAATGGTAATGGTCTCTGTGCCCAACAACCACTTATAGTATTCAAGGAATGCATTTTGGATGTCTTGAGGTTCAACACAGTTATTACCCATCCTATCTTTAATTTGAAGAACTTGGTTTTTCATTTGTCTACTTTTTATCACACCATGAAAGTACTTAGTGTTGAAATCTCCATCTTTGATCCAGGCAGTTTTGGCTTTTTGCTGCAAATAAGTCAAGCAGCTTGCAATTCTCTTTATTCTTATGTAGCAAGTTGCTCTTTAACAATCAAGTCAGGATTCAAGGGATCACCACTCAACTGCTCTTGAATATATTCCAGTTGCTTTAGAGCAATCATGGCAGAGGTCTCAACATTTGAAAAATTATCTCTGTTAAAGCCCTTAAGATGCTGTTTGTGAGCCTTCAGTTTGGTAACCACTTGATACATTTTAGTACCTTAATCTTTAAAATACAGGGAGTGTGATCAAAATCCCCTTCAGGTAAGAAATGAGCATACATTTCCATCTGATCCACCCATTCGCAATTGACTAGGGCCCTATCTAATCTGGAACACACTCTGATAGCAGCATCTTGTTTATTATTCCAAGTAAAGAAATAAAGGTCCCACTACAATACTATTTACCAGTCCACAAACATTTAAACAATTCTGGAAGTCATTTATCTCAGTAAAGCTAGTAGACCCACCTAGCCTCTCTGCCGGAGATAAAACACAATTGAAATCCCCATAGACAAGCCAGGAATTAGATATAGAAGAAGCAATTTGTAACAGTTGATTCCAAAGAGTACTCTATTATTTAGAGCATTGAAGGCATAAACCATACTAAGATGAAAGCAAATATTAGAAGATAGCTCAAGCACTTTCATATGTATGCATTGAGAACTATAGTCTTGAAAATCAACTTGAAACACAGAAGGATTCCAGATAACCCAGATTCTACCTCCAGGATGTCATCTATTATTAGTACTTAAACACCAACCATCAGGTAATATCCCTTTAATACTATTCTGAGACAGAGTTTTTAACTTTGTCTCAAGGAGTCCAAAAAGCCCAGCCATATATAGAGGAACCATTTAAAATATCTCTGCTTAGTTTGCTTATTGAGACTCCTAACATTCCAAAATCCAAAGCTATGCATTCTTCACCTTCTGGTGGAGAGCATTACTACTTGTCCTAATACCAACTTTGGGAGTTTATTTTCTATTTAAGGTCTCTAACAAGGAAGTTTGTCCAAACTTATATATGCTGAGACTAAAAATCTGTTGGAAAAAATTTATTAGTACTTACTATTTGTTATGAAATATTATTATTATATGGATGTCCATATCTTATAGGATTATAGAATATTATCTTATGGAAACTCTACCATTGTATGTGTATATATACCCTCATAATGGAATAAGAATACACTTTTCTCTCTCTCTCTCTCTCTCTCTCTCTCTCTCTCTCTCTCTCTCTCTCTCTCTCTCTCTCTCTCTCTCTCTCTCTATATATATATATATATATATATATATATATATATATATATATATATATATATATATATATATATATATATATATATATATATATATATATATTCTCTCCAACTCCTCTCTACAATTCTCTTATATTTATTCCACAACACGTTATCAGCACGAAACGCTTATTAATTAAAACCGTCATAAAAAAATGGATTGAAAACACACGGTTATGGGGAAGACATAATCATTAAGATGGCCACACAACAAAGTGTTTATCACACTAAATCATTCCCAAGTAAGTTTTCCTAGTACAATTTTCTTCCATATATGTATAAGTATTACTTAATTTTGTTTGATAATCGTCAAGATTTTGATTCATGTATCTGAAAAGAAGTATTGTTACAAGAGATATACAAATTTTGAAAAGGGACATATCATATAATTTTGGGCCTGAAGTTCCATTTTTTTTTTTACAAAAATAAAGAGATATGCCCATGTTATGACTTCGATCTGAAATTTAAAGTTTTATAATAATAATAAATACCGTTTCATCAATATAATATATTCATATTGTATAAGTATATATGGCCAGAAGTGCACATCTATGAGTTTAAAAACCGCAATTGAGTTTTAAGCAGTCTTTATTAAGGGAAAATTTATTTGTGAATTGATCCTTGTTCACCGGAAGTTGAACAATATAATGAATATGAATTTTTATTCATTCTTGAGAGTGAATGTGACATCTCATAAAAACTCTGCCGTAACAGAGATCAGAGACTCGTATACGCTGGAAATTCGATATAAGAAAAGGAAAAATGATATACGAGTTGAAATTTTGGTATTCATACGATGGCATGAATTTCATAGAATTTATAAATATTGAAACTATGACCAACAGTTCATACAGTTCATAGTGATTACACATACTGATTAACACCTGAAGGTCATAATAATTACAAATATTGAAACTGTGGTCTAAAAGTTCACAATGTAAGTATCGATATAAATTATGACATCAAGTCTCTAATTCTAACATTATTAAGCATTCAAACGGGTACTATCTTGACTAGTACGGTCTACTTGAATTACTATTGTACTCTATGGAGGTTATATTATTAAGATTTGATAATCAGGAGGTTCGTATATCATATCTTATTTCACTATTATTCAACTGAATAAGGTATGTTTTTCATGTCCAATTTATTATTTATTGGATCTAAATAATCTCAATTATGCCTAAAATTAATAAAATATATCAGTTCAAATTAGAAAATCAACACTCATCCAGAACTCTTGTAACTCAATCTTTATCCTAGTAGTTAATGCCACGTGATGACTAACTAGATTTTGTGTGCATCATTATACCACTATACTATGACGATTGATGAGTTTGATTTACTTCGCGAGCTCGTTACATAATTAACTCAATGACGTGAGACTCCGAGGGATTGTATTTTTCGTTTATCAAAGCTTTAATACGCATATATAGAATATCTAGAATTCCATTGATCTTAATTCTTAATAATTTTTACTCGTTGGATTACTTGTTACTTGGGTATCACTGAAATTATCTTTATAGCATGTGCTTTAAATACTTAGGCTATAAAAAATTAAAGTTACCAAATTGCTACTACTATGATTTTATTGAATTTCTTTAATAAAAGGTAAGTAGTTCCCCTTGTTGACATAGCTTGTTAATTTGTTTGGACATCGTATATGTGGTAGCTATCCTGAAATTTTTGGGTCATGCCATGTTTTTGGATAATAATATAAGATTCATGTCTTGATGTGTTACACTAAAAAAAACTAGTTTAATGGAGTGTCTGTTAGTGATATTGATTCGTCTGAAAAAAATAGTTTCCAGTGATGTTAATATGCTGCCAATAACGAACTTTTTAGCGGTCTTAAGTAACCATTATAAAAATCATGAGAATTGTTACTAATAGTAAATAATTCATCTATTTGTGCGTCTTTATTTATTGTTTGATTTGTTGGGTCATTTAGTAAATTTGTGGGTCCTTTGGTGACATAGTGCAAGTCTACGTGATATTTATATTGATATATACTGCAAACTGATGATAACATGTGTATTACTTGTATTAGAGTGCTTAAGAGAAAGTCGTATTTTACTAGTGTTATTAATCTCTTCCAAATTGTGAGAAAGTCATATGATGGATTGACAGTATATTAAGTGGCTTGTAGTCAAGTAATAATTTTTCTGAGTAGTTATTGTGTAGAAATCACAGTTTGATTATTATATGGAAAATCGTTAGTCTCCGAATTGGGCATTGTGATTCAGCACACTTAAAATTCAACTGCATTATATGTTACTTCCCGAAATTTTGTTATCGTACAAAAATGTCCATATAAATTCTCATCGGTGATATGAGCAATAAGGTCTAAGGTGGTTATAGTTTCTACCCCCTTAAGGGGAGAATGATAAGGAAAAGTTGGTAAAAACAAACAAGTATGTTATCCCCAACTGGACCTGAAGTTCAGCGGTTTATTTTCAATATGAAATACATCAAATAGAGGTTCATGGAATTAAAAATGATGGTATTCATTTGGTTATAGAGATGTATTATGATACCACTTTGTCACCTTATCAAAATGTGATATGTTACATTAAAATCTATGATTTAATTATAGACAGTTTAGCCCTATATATGGTGTAGCGAGCTATACATTAGTCATAGAAAATATATGTAATGAAAATATTAGATTCTTGCCAAATTGAACAATAACCACACATGAAATGTAATGTGAGAGTCATATCGGTTCACATATTTCAAGTAATAAGAAAATGGCAAGCTTGACAGTTGGTACTCCTATGGAGTAAAGAAATTTGGATGTCTCGGAAGTGACATAAATATCTGAATGATAATAGATGGCATATATAGATAAGGAATGGTATCAAATATATTCAGATATCAATGATTCAGTACTGACAATATCACGAGATGTTGAAATTATATCGATGTGGTTAAGGAACCGATATGCATTTGCGCGCGGAATTTAATGGACTAGATAATGGGGATCTTATAAATAAGTCCAATTTTATTGTTGACGTATAATCTATGATTATAAATGAGCTCATGGACCTGAAGTCCATCAATTGACGTGGAGTCAATCGAAATTATGAATATTGGAAAAGAAACTGTACAGTTTGCATTTTTGTGTCATCATCATATGCATATAGATAGTATGTTCATCATTGCATTTAGTTTTACTATTTACATTATTATTACATTGTTTTAAAATATGTTATTTACAAATTTGTTTCATATCATATGCATGTACATGTTAATAAATGTTTAAAAGAGAAAAATATTATTTTATAAGATATTATAACGAGGATAACTCCCTATATGAGCCTCTTATAAACGATCATCCAATGATGATGGTTGATTAATTGAGTTTTGGAAACTCGTAATTATATATGAATTTCTACGACACGATTGAAAGGTTATCGTGATTATTTACAAAATGGAATATTCAAACTTTTGTAGAGTTTAATTGAAGGAATTATTATTGTCTCAATCTGAAGTTTGAGCATATGGGAATTCAGATTTAAATGAGTTTCTTGCTAAACATGTGAAATTAGCTTATGGTCCAGAAGTACCATAACGATTGGAAAATAATGTAGGTAAAGTCTACAATGAGAATGTCAATCCATACATATGTGGTTTAGCAAAGAAAATCGCTCAAAAGTATTGAATGATTTATTCAATAATTATCGGATTGATTCTCCTTAAGACAAGGAATTAAGGAGTGATAGCTACACTCTTTTTTCCCTTTGACTAGGTTTTTTGTCCCAATGGGTTTTCCTAGTAAGGTTTTTGACAAGGTAGCACTATAAGCGCATTATTACGCTATAGTCATGTCATCGTGATTGTTGAGATGACAATTGTTTTAGACATATAATGTTATGTCGTTTATTGAGGATAAACTATATCACTATTACGGAAGTATTATTTGAAATGAAGATCCAAGAGTTATTATGAAATGATTATATTCAGACTGTGAGTTCTCAAAGAAATATGATATCGAAGTTGTCGTGGATTTTTATTGACCGAAGATTCAAGCTTATCAACCACAATGGGTACTACTTCAACATCATCAAGAAGTAATGTCAAAGCATGGATCATTCAAGATTTATTAAGTTATGTAATCATTAGGAGGAGTTGACATGCGTTGTACTCTTTTTCATTATCTGTGGCACTACTACAAATACAGGCAACCACAACGGCCCTTTAACAACGCTTATTCACGAAAATCATCAAAACACGTTGTATAATTTATTCCGCGAATTTTACCAAACTTAATTACAACGGTTATGTGTTGTTAGCCGTTGTTATTTGTTTTAACAACGGGTCATACTTAAACAACCGTTGTTAATGAAAAAACTAATAACAACGGTTAAATTTTAACCGTTGTTAATGGTTTGGCGCCAAATTAGTGAAAAGTAATCACAACGGTTATATTAGAACCCGTTTTTAATACTTTTTAACAACGGTTGTAATCTCAATAACCGTTGTTATTAATATTATGAAAATCTTAAGAACAACATATTGCTTTATTCTGCTATACGCTACAAACACAAACACAAGCTAATACTGCTACTATATCATCCTCCATTCCTCCCTGATCGTCTCTCTGTCTTCATCTCCGTCACTGTTGTCACGTCTTCTCTCCCTCATCGCGCGTGTTTATCAATCAGGTATATATATGTTTCTTAGCAACGCTTATTATAACTAGATATAGGATTTTTTGGGTTATTATCTAATTTGTTGATAATTTAGCTTAATTGCTTTCCTGAATTTCGTTTATTTGTTTGCCTATTATTGTATTTTCTGAATTAGTTGCCTATTATTACGAATGTAGAATAATGACTCGAACTTGGATGATTGATGCAAATATGAGTGACCGCACCTACAAGGATGGTTTAGCTGAATTTTATGAATTCGTTTTGAACAATTTGAAAGGTTCTTCTAGTATTGCATGTCCTTGTGAAAGATGTGGTAATATTAGCTATATGGCTTTTCCGGACGTTAAAATACACCTAGAAAAGTGGAGATTTAGTCGATCCTATACACTTTGGATTTTTCATGGGGAATCATTAGAGGAAGAGAATAACTCTGAAGAAGATGATGTTGAGGTACACGAAAGGCTAACTGATGATCCTGAGTTTGCCGAGTTTTTGAGTTGGAAGAGTTGGAAGTAGAGAAGTTGAATGTTGGGTCTATAGATAATGAAGAGAATGATGATGAGTCCATTGCTTTTGAAGATGTAGGTGATGACACTAGTAATTGGGATGACCTTAACAACATGTATGAGAAGTTGTGTGAGTCTGAAGCACCTCTTTATCCTGGTTGTAAGTTCACAAAAATGTCGGTTGTGGTGAAGTTGTATAATATCAAGGGGGCAAATGGGGTGAGTGACACGTGTTTCACTAGTTTTTTAGCCTTAATAAAGGAGTTGCTTCCTGATGGTAATGTTCTACCTGTTAAGACATATGAGGCGAAAAAACTAATAAGAGGAGTGGGTATGAAATATGAGAAAATACATGCATGTCCAAATGATTGCATATTGTATCGGAAATTATATCAAAACTTAACCAATTGCCCTAAATGTTTGGAGTGGCGTTATAAGGATAAGGAAGGGATCCGGCTAAGGTGTTGTGGTATTTTCCATTGATACCAAGAGTCATAAGGATTTATGCGAATCCCGATGATGCAAAAATGTTAACTTGGCATGAAACAGGAAGAATAAATGATGGAAAGCTAAGACACCCTGCAGATGGTATGCAATGGAAATCGTTCGACGCTAAGTATCCCGAGTTCGGCAATGAACCTAGAAACTTACGTCTAGCGCTGTCCATTGATGGAATGAACCCACACGGAAACATGAGTAGCCAACATAGTACTTGGCCAGTAGTGTTGGCTATTTATAACTTACCTCCATATGTGTGCATGAAAAGAAAGTATTTGATGTTGTCGTTGTTAATTTCCGGCCCTAAACAACCTGGAAATGATATAGATGTATATTTGGAACCTCTTCTAGATGATTTGCGATTGTTGTGGGATAGTGGGATAGAAGTATTTGATGCATATAAGAACGAAACTTTCAATTTGAGAGCGATGTTATTGTGTACAATAACCGACTATCCGGCTTATGGCGACCTTTTCGGGCACACAGTTCATGGGAAAGAGGCTTGTCCATTGTGTGGGGAGGATATCGAGTCCGAATACTTGAAGTCTTCTCGTAAGTATGTGTATATGGGAAATAGGAGGTTCTTGTCTCATGACCATTGTTATCGCAAGATGCAGAAAGCATTCAATGGAAGACAAGAACTTCGTCAACCTCCTAGAATTTTGAGTGGGCATGAAGTTTATCGGAAAGTAAAGCATATTGAGATAGATTATGGGAAGAAGAGCGGCTCTAAATTGTCTACTCGTGGGTATAAGAAAAGATCCATATTTTTTGATAAACTTCCATATTGGCCCGACACGGAGGTCGCATTGCCTCGATTTCATGCACATTGAGAAAAATGTCCGTGATAATATTATCAATACCCTTACGAATGTTCTGGTAAAACAAAGGATAACGCCGACTAGGGAAGATATGAAAATGATGGGTATTAGGCTAGAGTTGGCACCACAGAAGAGAGGTAATCGTACATTTTTACCGCCAGCAGCTTTTACCCTTTCACGGAATGAGAGAAAAGAGTTCTGTGCATGCTTGAATGGAATTAAAGTGCCACATGGTTATTCGTCGAACATCAAAAGCCTAGTGTCGATGCAAGACCTAAAACTCATCGGGTTAAAGTCACATGATTGTCACACTTTGATGCAACAATTACTACTTGTGGCTATTCGTTCCATTTTACCTGAAAAGGTAAGATATGCTATAACTAGATTCTGTCTCTTCTTCCAGTCCATATGCGAGAAAGTCATCGATCCCGATGACGCGGATTCATTGCGGGACCTCGTTGTAACCTCTCTTTGTCGTTGGAAATGTATTTTCCACCCTCTTTCTTCACTATCATGATTCATCGGACCATTCACTTGGTTAGGGAGATTTTGTACCTTGGGCCCGTGTACTTGAGATACCAGTATCCTTTCGAAAGATTGATGAAAGTCTACAAGGACTATACATCTAATCGGTATCGTCCAGAAGGTTGTATTGCTGAACGCGCTATTTTAGACGAAGCTCTTTCATATTGTTACGCTCATCTCTCCCCGAAGGAGTTGATTGGCGTTCCTAAGAATCGTCATAGTGACTGGATGACGGGAAAAGGTATTAGGGGCCGGGTTGAAAAAATTGTGACACGTGAAATGTTGCATTTAGCACACATGTATGTGCTAAACAACGAAGATGAGGTGCAACCTTATATTCAACAACACAAAGATGAGCTCAAATACGATCACCAAAACAAGACCGAGAAGTGGATTGCGACCGAGCATACGAAGACGTTTCCAGAGTGGTTTAGGAATATTGTCTTATTATTGTACTTGATCAAACTGGTGATGACATCTCTCCTAGGTTACTACGTCTTGGTTTAGGTCCAAATGCCAGGGTCACCTTTTACAACAGTTTTGCCATTAATGGATATACTTTTTACACCCGCGAGCAAGATGAGGTGAGCACAATGCAAAATAGTGGTGTGAGTTCAGAATTTGAGGCAATGCACTTTGCTACTTCAAAAGATAAAAAGCCTATTTGGGGAAAATGCCTTTATTATGGTGTTATTCAAGAAATATTGGTACTAGATTACATTGATTTCACAATGCCTTTGTTTCGATGTAACTGGGTTGATAACAACATCCATTGTGTCCGAAAGGATAAGATGGGATTTACGTTGGTCAATCTGGGTAAGGTTGGCAATAATAAGGATGATCCTTTCATAATGGCATCCCAAGCTAAACAAGTGTTCTATGTCACCGATCCTATGGATAAGAAGTGGTGCATTGTACTGTCTATAAGGAAAAGAAGGAGTAGTCCATCCGATAATAATGAGGATGATCAGGATGTCGTTTTTGAGGGAATGGATCAGTCTACCACTGTATCTTATTTCGACGATGTTGACACTGATCATGAGGACACTGAAAGCATCTATATGCGTGATGACCATGGTGAAGGTATTTGGGTTAACGAAGAAACTATGACATCCAAGAAACGTCCCCGATCCCGAGATAGTTCATCGGGACACATACGAGTATATGCATGCATCTTTGGTGTAAGTTGTCTTATTTTCTTGATCTTATTATTAGATGTGGATCTTTGGTGTTGAAATTCTTTGAATAATGTATTGTTACAGTTTGACCTGTAATGGAATTCTGATAATTTTTTAAAAAAAGAGGTTCAACAATAACAACGGTTATATTTAAATTACCCGTTGTTAATACTTTCAACAACGGGTGTAGTACCTCTACCCGTTGTCAATTATTTTTTGACATATTTCATTTTGGCGCAAATTTGGTGAAAATATATTACAACGGGTATATTTTACCCGTTGTAATAAACTTTTGACAACGGTTGACTTTTATTGACCCGTTGTTATTAACATATAACAACGGTTCTTCTTTGAGCACCCGTTGTTAATAGTTTGTCTTAATAAAAAACTAATATAGAAACCCATCCAAAGATGCCATACACAAACTAACACACACAACATTATTACTCCAACCGTTGGTATCCTGTGTTAATCCTTCTCTCTTCCTCGCTTTTTACATTCTCGTCGCCCGAGTTTTAAACCCGATTCCGTTGCCTTCCCTTATCATCCCTCGTTCTCTTTATCATCATCATCAACAGGTATGTTCACTTTAATTTTGTGTTTCGTCATTAGGGTTTTAAGACGATCATCTTGTTTCTTTTTTCATGCATTTGTTTGTTTTTCGTCTTCTTTGTTATCTTTATCATCCCGCATCATCTACTTTACTCCTCTTATCAGGGTTTAGGATTTTAGAAGCTCAATCTGTTGTTTTAAATTTTCATTCCTATTAGGGTTTAGGGTTTTAGATAATACTCAGCATGTACGTTGTTAAGTTGTTCATATCCAGCTATATCATTCATATTTGGTTTTTAGGATTATCATGGGTGAAAAACGTAAAAGAAGTCAAAAGAATAATGAGCCTGGTGATAATAAGCCTGGTGAGAGGGGTGCTACGAAGTGCAAGAAAGTCCTTGCAGCTATAGCCGCTAAAGCAGTGTTCGAAATAACATGGAGTGAGAAGGGTTTCCCTCATTTGGTCCAAATGCGGGTCTTTTCTCCAGTTGGATTGGTGCTTGCACAAGACAGTTTGTGCCTATCCATTTAGAGGATGTTAAAAGTTTGAATCCAAAATTGGCGGAGTTATACTTGGCTCGTATAAAGGAAGGCTTTATTATACCCGATGAAAGTCATGATGAGTATTTAATGCATAAGGCAGCTGATGTCCACAGGCAGTGGAAGTGTGGCGTTGCTAGGGATTGGTTGTATGTGGACAAGGCAACGGGGGAGATGCGTAAGAGCCCACCGGAAAACAAGTGTCCCACCATCAAGCAGGAAGAATGGGATCTTTTCAAAAGATGAGAACTACTGAGAAGTTTCAGGTTAAATATCCTCGCCTTTTAACGATTTACCTATCATTTTTTTAATTAATGAGTCCTTTATATAATCTTTTTATTATCTCATCTACTTGCGCTTTTATATAATTATTTGAAGGCCGTTAGCAAAAGAAATCGTGCTAACATTTCATGCAAGAAGGGGAAATTCTATGGTTCTCGAGGCGGTTACAGAAAGATAGAAGAGGACCTCGTAAGTAGCATGCATTATTGCCCTGTGAGACTTTATTTTTTTAATCACACTTGGACTTGCATTGATACACATTTACGTGTATAAATGTTACCATGTTAATGTGTAGGTGGCAAAGGGAGTGAAAGAGGTGGATCGGCATGTAACTTATAAACATGGGCACACGCCTAAAGGATCCCGGTCGTCGCATGACAAATACGATGTGGAAGTTTTGGCCAACATAGTAAGCATTATTTTATTAAGACGAGTTCATTACTAACTTTATTATTTTAGTCACAAATATAATTTGAAGTTTATTTAATATATTATAGGATAACGTATTGAAAGAGGTAGAAGAAGGGAAATTCACTCCCAGTGGTCGTAATGACGTTCTTGCTAGAGCGATCGGCCGACCCGAACATCCAGGTCGTTTGAGGGGCGTCCCGTTACAGGTTGGAGTAACGAAATATTATGGGAAAACTGCCCAGATAAAGAAGAAAAGGAAGACTAAGTCTGAGAACGCTGACATGGTAACATTTATTCTATTATTTTCATTTAAGTTCAATTCACATGTTATTGTTGGGATAAAAATTGCTGACACATTACATTCTTGGCAAGCGACTTGATTAATGGCATCCGTACTACTAAAGTGAATCTTTGGAGGTAAGCTTTCCGAAGAAGAAGTGAAGATGATGGAGGATGTCATTTCTAAAGGGGGTAATAATAAGGTACAACAGATTGGTGAAGAGGCCGCTACTACCTTGGCAATACATGAGAAGGAAGTATCGGTCAACGAGATTCGAAAGATCGGTACCTAATAATGCTTCAAGTTGTAACAACTAAAGCCGATCGTGTACCTAATATACTTCCTTATTTTTCTTTTTTTTTTTTTTTTGGGTAAGATCAGGGGGTGTGTTCACCGCCAACTTTCGACATGGTGCCATTGAATTGGTTAATTTTATTAGGTAAATAATGGGTCTGAAAAGGAGATGCAACTTGATGAGAAGACGGTGATGGAAAACAAAGATACATCCCCTTCAAGTCGGTTCCTGTTTTGAAGGTGTGCATGAAGTGTTTAATTAGTTAAATTTATATGAATGCTGAAGTTTGTGCAAAAATCGGCCTGAGACAAAGCGTTTTTGCAAAATCTTTTGAATTTTGAAGCGTTTTTGCAAAGATATATATAATAATGTATATGTATGTGTATATTCTTTAGGCCGTAAACAATAGGCCGTTATTCTTGCCTTGACCCTAATAGAATCGAAAAGCCACATGTGCGTGTTGGCCGGGATCTCGTAGAAAACAAATCTGCAGAATGAAAGCGTAGTTATTCATGGCGAAAAACTTTTGCCGAATCATACAATAGTAGAGATAACTACAGTCTTTCCAGGCCATGAAAACTTTCCACCGCCTGTCCCATTCGTGACGACATTCCCATTCTGGGAGATGCGCTTGGAAGTTTCATCCAATGGCCTAATACTCACATCTACTTGGCGAAGATATCTCCGCCGCCTCCCGAGCAAATGGAAAGCGATTGGGGTTAGAAGAAATACCTTTATATATATATATGTGTTACATTTTTAATTGTTGAATGTTTTTATATGTTAAATTTATATGTTATTTTTTTTTTGTAGGGAACAAAAAGGCCGGCTTTGGCGGATAAGCCTAAGTCCACAGACATGCCAACAACCTCGACTTCACAACAACTTGATGAGGTATGTATTTAATTAACTTCTCCATTTTTTAAAAAATTAACCTCGCCCCTTTATTTATATTTTGTCTGTATTTATAAAAAGCATGGTAATTTTGTGTAGGGGACAAAAAAGACCGATAAGCCTAAGTCCCAGGCCTTACTGCTACTACTACCTCATCATTGAAAGAGAAGCGGGTTGACGAGGTATTTAATTAAGTACGCTTTTATTTTTATTACTCCAACTAGGATATGTTACCTTTGGATTTTTTATTATTTTAATTATCTATACTACATGTGTAGGATGGTGGTAGTAGCACCACATCAAAGACTCATTCTTTCCAGTAGTGAAAGTTAGGAGTATAAACTCCACAAAATATAAAGGGAAGGATTACATGCAAAAAGTAAGAACGGGGACGATGATGAGATCGTATGAGGAGGAGGTGGCCATCGCATAGCCTCCGAGCAACCGATAATTATTCCGCTCGAGGAGGATATTCTAGGGGCTGAGCGCCAAGCATGCATATCATGGGATCTCGCTAGCCGTACAATTTGGACTAGACCAGATTGATATAGCACACATATTTGTTTGGATGAAGTAAGTTTCTTAATAAATAATTTCATAGTCTAATATTCGACTACTAGGTAGATAGTGTTTTAAATACCGGAATTAATACCGTAATAATGTAGGATATTGCAAACCAGAGTGATCCCCGAGAAGAATATTCCATCTGATCAATACGGATTCATGTGCCCCTATGTTTTATCTTTATTTATTCCGGATTTCTCGTTCGAACAACGGGTAGATTATATTGCTCAAAGAATTGGCGACAACCAAGAAGCGATTTTTGGCGTTTATAATGAAAAAGGGTAATAAACAAATTAATATTACGTTTCCCCTACAATTGCATTTTCATAACTAATATATGTACTTGTTAATAATGATGATGTCTCTTGATGTAGGACTCATTGGGTGCTAGCAGCCATCATGCCGACAAAGAAAAAAGTTTTCTGGTTGGACTCTTTACATCATCAACCAAGCGAGACTTTTAAGCACTTGATTAAAATGTAAGTTTATAATACTGATTTATTTATAATAACATTTTCAATTTTTATTTATAGAAAAAAGCTCGTTCATATTTTTGCCCCTAAAAAAATTAGTTTCTGCCTCCTTTTTTATTTTTTAAAAAAAGGGCCTTTAAGAAGAAAAGAGCAAACGAGGAGGATCAACCCACGAACGATTCTGATGTTGGCCCTGATTTTATTACGATAACAGGGGTACGTGCTCAAATACAATAACATTAAGTGCAAAAACCTGTGTTTAATACTAATACAATACCTAAAGTTTAAGATTCTGATGTGAGCCTTCTCTCGTCTGTTTTTTTTATGTAATAATAGGCCCCTCGCCAGCCAGATAGCATACAATGTGGATACTACGCTTGTCGGTTCATGTTGGAGATTATTAGGCGAAGATATCTCGTTATTCCAGAAAGGGTTAGTAATAATTTAAACATGTGTTTATTACTTTTTTTTTAAATTAGAGCTAATGTTTTGCAATTCTTTGCTATATATACCATGATGTTGCTAATGTTGTCTTGCTTGTTGCTATATATACCATAATGTATTCTCTTTGTTTTTTCCGTAGTATGTAATCAACCAGTCACAACAGATTGAGAAATACTCAAGTATAGATATAGACGAGGTAAGAGACATGTGGGGCAACTACGTCTTAGAATATATATAGATAGAAATGCATGATACTATACTCACAGTTTAGATCAGCTTATTAGTAATTTTTTTGTTGAAGTTAGGGAATGATTAATTAGTTCATGTAAATTCAACTCCTTGTAATTATATATATATATATATATATATGATGCTGCTGTTGTATGTGGTTGAATTGAATCTATTGAGTTCTGATGAACCCACTATGATTTATCTTTGGTCTTTGGTATATGGTCTTCTTTGATATATGCAGGTTTTTTGAATGGCATGAAACAAATTTAATTTTGAGAACATTAGGTGTACGTAATAAAACGGTTACTAAAAAAACCGTTGTGAATACCTTTCACAACGGTTAATAAAACTAACACCGTTGTGAATGACATTTACAAATACCCAAGATAATATTCAACAACAGGTTTTAATCAAAGAACCGTTGTTAAAAGTATTCACAATTTTGGAGGTAAAATTACAACAACGGGTATTAAACAAAGAACCGTTGTTACTAACAATTTCAACAACGGGTATGTAACATAAACCCGTTGTCAAAAGACTTCATAATTTTGGAGGGAAAGTTACAACAACGGTTATACATACGACAACCGTTGTTATATTATTCCCTCCAAAATTTTGAAACACTTTCCACAACGGAGAACACCCAACAACAACGGCTTTTAACCGTGGTGAATACTTTAGACAACGGTTTCACTAAATAAGCAAACCGTTGTAAATACCTTCTACAACGGTCGCTTTAACAACGTCCGCTTTTTTATTTTACAACGGTTTTTACCCGTTGTTATAGGCTGTATCTGTAGTAGTGTGTTTTTGTCCCACTGGGTTTTCCATGGAAAGGTTTTAACGAGGCATCTATTATTATGAGTGTTTGAAGATTATTGTACTCTTTTCCTTTCTAGCATTTTTACCATAAGGTTTTTCTAGTAAGGATTTTTAACGAGGCATGTTCTTCAGTAATGGACATCCAAGGGGGAGTGTTATGAAATATTATTATTATATGGATGCCCATATCTTATAGGATTATAGAATATATTACCTTATGGAAATTCTACCATTATTATATGTGTATATATACCCTCATAATGGAATAAGAATACACTTATCTCTCTCTCTCTCTCTCTCTCTCTCTCTCTCTATATATATATATATATATATATATATATATATATATATATATATATATATATATATATATATATGGTCGGGATCCGGTGAGAACCACCCATATAATGAGAACCACTTAACAACCCTTGGATCTAATAATACACAGAGATTAACTTAACCAAACCCCAAACTTTTTTCGCGCGTCCCCCCCAAACCCCCGTAATCTCAGTCATTTTCTAATTCTGCTTCTCTCTCATCATTCTTTCTCTCTCTTCAACTCGTCTCGTTGACTATCAAAACCTTCCGCCATCGCCTCTTTCATAATCAAACCTTATCTTTCTCTACAATCGAACGATAAATTCTTCGACAATCAACCTTTCGACGCTGCTTCAATCAATGAAGCCTTTAAATTCGAGGTAAAATTTCGATCTTGATGATTATTTGCTGTGAAATTAGTTGAATTAGTCGATTAAATTAGATTGTTCATGAAATTAGGGATTGATTCATCGATTAGATTTCTGAATTGATGAATTATGTTTCTGAATTTAGGGTTTCGTCAATTACATTGGGGAAACTGAGAAATTAGGGTTAGGGAATTCGAGAAATTACCTAAATTTGTTGTAAGCATGAAATTAGGGTTTGATTCGTCTATTAAGTTTCTGGATTGATAAATTATGCTTCTGAATTTAGGATTTCATGAATTAAATTAGGGAAATTGAGAAATTAGGGTTGGAGAAATTGAAAAATCACCTAAATTTGTTGTAATCAGGACACTAGAGACCGTTTTTGTGCATCAAATTCTTGTTTATGTGCATCAAATTCCTGTTTAGGCGCATCAAACTGTGATTTTGTGAATCAATTTGGCTTAATTGACAAATTAGGGTTGGAGAAATTGTGAAATTGCCTGCATTTGTTAAAATCAGAGACTCAATTTCATGAATTATACTGTTGTATTGTTGCTTATTTAATTTTTGACATTTCTTGCAAAAGAATAATGACAATGACAACTGCTCAATACTATCACAAACTTCTTCAAATGTCATTACAAACGAAGGAGTGACTGTTGAAGCTAATGCATGTCAGCCTATATTAGAAATATCTGCAATAGCAGTTGAACATGATGTGGATGAAGTTGTGACTTTCAAATTTGTTGAAGGTACAATTTTGTTCATCCTAAAGTTATGAGTTTCATGGTTGTCTTAGTTATTATTATAAAAAAGTTGGTAGCGATCCCAATTCTTGGTTGTCTAACTGGTAGTTGCTTGATGTTTTCAACTTTTTTTTGTGCAATTAGGCTTAGTTTTTAGGATACCCGTCCTCTGTACATGCATGAAATAAGGTTAAGTGTGCATGAAATAAGGTTCAATGTGCATCAAATAAGGTTAGAACGGTGCTGTAATAGAATGTTTATGGTCAGGGGGAGTGTACTTGGATTATCCAGTAACACAAATTTGTGAGAGTGTAATTCATATTCTTTTTGTATCCCTCATCTTTCTTACTTTAATTGCACCACATATGCAGATATCATAGTAGAGGAAGCAAAGGATGAGGAGGCAGCAAAAGGTTCTTCAAGCAACACGAATCGGGTTTTTAAGTGTCTCATCCATCTTAAGCCTGTTATTGGTATGCTATTCGATAAGCTTGAACTAGGTGTTGAGTTTTATGATGCATATGCAAAAGAATGTGGGTTTGTGACTAGATTAAGCTCACAAAAGTCTAAAAAGAGTGTCGTTAAGCATAAAAAAGTTGTGTGTAATAAGGCTGGAGTATGTGAAGCGAAAGGGAAAAATCACCGGAGGCAAAGGACTAGGATAGAATGTCCTTCTTGTATAAAATTTAAGCGAATTTTGGAGGAAGGTCCTGATATGGGTAAATACCAAATTTATGGTTTTCATGAAGATTATAATCATATAAACACCCTCAACAATGGTACATTTGACACAAACGAGAAAGTTGAATGTAGTTCACAAAAAAAAAATGATAATTGACAACTCCAAAAATAACATAGGTCCAGTTAAGTCGTATAGGTTGTTCAAAGGAGTATGTTAGAGGTTATAGGAATGTGGGTGCGTCATTATAAGAATTTAAGAACTTTTCTAGAGATATCAAAAATTATTTATCAGATGGGGATGCTCAAATGCTTATTGAGCATTTTATGAAGATAAAACACATGTGTCCATCTTTTTATTTTGATTTTGAGGTAGACGAGATAGGTCGATTGTCACATGTGTTTTGGGCTGACCCTATTAGTATTAAAAACTATTTGCTATTCGGGGACATGACCTCTTTTGATACGACCTTTAGAAAAAATAAGTATAGGATGATATTTGGCCCTTTCATGGAGGTGGATAATCATAAGAGATGCGTGACATTTGGGGCTGGACTTATTATTAATGAGAGCAAGGACTCCTTTGCTTGGCTATTTACGAAATTCGTAGAGGCTATGAGGGGTCGTCATCCAGTTTGTATGATAACTGATGAAGATGCGGGGATAGAAGAAGGAATGAAATTAGCCTGGAAAGACAAGGTGCAACACAGATATTGCATGTGGCACATATTGAAAAAGTTGCCTGAGAAGGTCGGGCCTGTAATATGTAAAGATACTGAGTTTCTGAAGAAGATAAACCGATGTGTTTGGAGCGAAGATGTGAAGCCGCCTGAATTTGAGGAAAGGTGGACAACACTAGTTGAATCTCATGGGTTGTCGGATAACGAGTGGCTTAAGGAGAAGTACAGCCTAGAAATATGTGGGTTCCAGCTTACTTTCGCGACCTGTTTTTAGGAGGTTTGATGAGAACAACCTCCGGGTCAGAGTCAGAAAACCACTTTTTCAGCAATTTCACTAATCCTAATTTAACCCTAGTTGAGTTTTGGATGAGATTTGAGAGTGCGCTGGATGCACAAAGATGGACTCATTCGAAACTCGTTGCACAATAAAAAAATTCCTTCCCCCAGTTGTCGACTCCATTAGCCCTAGAAAAGCATGCATCAGAAATCTACACTCCAACAATTTTCGGCGAGTTTCAAAAGGAAGGCGAAGCAGCTTGCTATTCATGTGGTGTTGGGGATAAAGAAAAAGATAAAACCTATCCAATTCTGTACACAGATATCATAGATCAAGTTCGAAACGAAACATATAAGGTTGGTTTTAAGAAGGATGATGTTTCAGTGGTATGCACTTGCAAGAAGTTTGAAAGACATGGAGTACTCTGTCGACATGCTCTGTGTGTCTTTAAAGATCGGGGAATTCAGAAAGTTCCAAGTGACTACCTACTTAGTCGGTGGAGCAAACTAGCAACCTGCCAGCCAATCGTCGGCCCTAGTGGCCGGTTGCTTGCTGATTGTACATCAATGGATGTACAGAAAAACAAAGTTGGTGAGTTATGGTCAGAGTTGTTTACTTGTGTGGCATTCGTTGAACAGAGTCCTTGGCATTGTGATGAGTTGCTTGGGATTTTGCGTGAGTTTAAGGAAAGAGTAAAAAATGCCCCTGATGAAAGTGGCAATACTGGTGTTGCAAAGGTAAAGGATAAGATTACTGAAATTGGGATGCTTTTAGGAACAAGCATCCCTAGTGAGATTAAGGTTTTGCCTCCAAGGCAGTGCAAAAACAAAGGCTCGGGAAAAAAGCTGGTCTCACAAAGAGAACGAGCTGGGGAAATGAACAAGAAAGCGCTAAGAAAATACAGGGCTTGTGGGGAGATGGCGAACCACGACAGCAGGAATTGTGACCGAAGGACAACCGACAATGAGTAGAGTAATTTTTTTTAAAGAATATTTAAAGCATTCGACATTTGCCTTATTGAATAATTCGGGACTTTTTATTTTATTTGATAGATGTTGGACATTTGCCTTATTGAATAATTCGGGATTTTTTATTTTATTTGATGAATGTAACACTTATAGAATGTAAAACGTGAGTTTCCTGTCACCATTATTTCGTGCACATACAACGGTATTTCATGCACATACACATGTATTTCATGCACAAAGAACGTTATTTCATGCACACATTAGGCGAGTATCAAGAAACCTTAAGGCGATTAATTTATTCACTTTTTCACCAGATTTGGTAATCTAAAATGAGAAACTCAAATGTGATCAATTGAAATGAATCTTCGTGTACGACAAGTTTTTAAAATTCAAAGTGACGATCCGAGCGAAAATATTAAGAAACCGGAGAAATGTACATGGTTTTATGATGCACTTTCATGGTTATTTCATGCACTTAGAACGTTTTCTAATGCAAGATTAAGACAAGTATTAAGAAACCGGAGAAATGTGATTCACCACTACATCCTTCTTTGCTACCACATCTCCAACCGTCGAAGTTAATAATAAAATTCCAAAATCTAAATGAAAATGCAACATTTTAAAAGTTCACTTGAGATTACTTTAAGATTTGACTCTGGACATATGACTTACATATTTCATGCATGCACACTGTTATTTCATGCACGTGGAACATGTTTTAATGCATGTAAGATGTAAGAGAGATTTACGTACGATCTTTTTGTTGTCCAATTTTGAAAATTGTCTCTCGTTTTCGTTGCCTCGTGACATGTTTCCAGAATTAGTCCAGAAACATGACTTCATTTCTTACACGACTTACATATTTCCAAATCTAATATGTACTCTCAAGACTAAGTGTATTACATATTCCAGAATCTAATATGTACCAAGAATCTAATATTCCAGGGTCTACTCCCTTTGCACATCACTTGACTCAAGGAATCAGATCAAAAAAATGGCTTAGTGTTTCGAATGTTGGTTTACGTCATCGGCCACTCCTTTTGCACATCACTCGACTCAAGTGTTTAGAAAATAACACCTACTGATAATCCTACAAAAAAAACGGGGGGAAATACTGTTACGTAAAAATCACTCCGAGACAAAATCTAATGAAAAGAAGATTAAAATTAGGCAAAATTTAAATTAGGCATTCGAAAGTTCTTGATATTTACCTTTCTCGTGTTTCGATTCCATTTGATGAGACGTGCAATCATACTCATAGCATATTCATCCAAATCCTACATATAAATTTCATTTGACAACAAATATTGAAAGGCTTGAAATAAAATATACTGAATAATGTTTACAAACGTTTGTTGAAAAATTTATACCTCGTATAAACGCTCATCAGTCCATGATGCTTGATCACACAAATTTTGTAGCCACTTCAACAAATAAACTCCACAAGAATACCCGTTCTTTTGTCGAGGCACTTGCACAACCTCCCACTGAAAAGTTTTGATCTCCAACAACCTTGTGTAACTCGGAGAGTCTCTTGCGATGATCTCCAAAGCAGGCAGGAGCTATACAAAAACATGACAGTGAGTGATTGTGATTGTGGTATAAGGGTATTTCATGCACGCTGAAGGTTATTTCATGGACATACAAGGGTATTTCATGTACATAAAGATCACTAACAGTATTTTCATTTGACAATGCATTTTGGGCAGTCAAAAACTGTTGAGCAGCCTTTCGGATATAATAAGTCAGGGGCAACATGTTTTTGTGCAAAAAACTAATAAATCATACATGTTCAACTAAAAATGTTTGTCTGACTTCAGGACGCCTGGGCAGGCTGGAGTCGAGTATGAAGTTCATCCTTTTCCCAAAGTCAACAACACATGCAAACCAATGTGATCTCTCCACACAATAAGGAAATAAAGCCTGAAATATTACAAAGTAATCAAGTAGGATGTATCGACTTCAAATGAAAAAAAAAGTGCATTGAAAAAAAATTGCATGGAAAAAAAAGTAAGAGAATATTTATTTACCAGTTAGGTTGTGTTTAGATTGAGAGGCAAGTAGTCAAGTAGGACGTATTGACTTCAAAACCCCTTTTTACCGACAACTCCCTGAAATTTGTAAACATTTGTCAAAATTCTTTGTAATTTCAAAAACCAAAAACAAGCATTTGACTCAATAAGGTTTATTAATACCTTTATGATTGTCGGAAAATACACAACACTTGGGTTTTCGATTCTAGTACGAATACCAACAGCATCACTAACCATATCCATTACCCAATTTCCTGGCAGCAAGGTCTGCAACACGCCTTGGGTAACTTGCAACCAATCGGTTTCTACAACGACCTCACTAATGATGCACATGTTATAATTAGAAAACACGGAACAGCAAAGAGTGGACAAAAACTGAAGTTTAAAAAAAGCTGTATGATCAGTTAGAACTTACTCCTTATTCTTCCCATTATTCCGAATATAATTGATCAAGTGTGCATCTGTATATGATAAATAATCATGTGGCGCTTGATTACTGAGAAAAGGGGAAAATAAAAGCTCCTTGATTAACGGGGAAAGAAGGAAAAACGGAAAACAAAGCTACTTAAGATTTCGCATTACCGAATCTGACCGCCATTCTTGTAAGCCTTTGTTGCAGCCGTCACTTGAAGTTTGTAAGAGTTGTATCGCCAAGTTAAAATTTCATTGCAAACCCTCACAACATAACGTTTAACATCAACTCTCTGAACAATAACAAGAAAAGAAATCAATATCAGTGCCTTCATATTTAATGCACATACAAGGAAAAGTTGAATTAAATAATACAGACTTACTCCCTTTAGACCCACCTTTGAACCTAAGCGTCCCTTAGCCCTGTTGTACATCTCCATATGACGCATGAGGTAGATTCCAGTATCATGCTCGACATCAACGGCAACGAGCGGAAGATACAACTTAGGAATCAAAAGCCATGAAGACACCAGCTTTGGAATCTTACTTGAAAGCGTACTCAACAAGTTCTTCTGATAAAGGTAAAACAATGACAAGTAAATAATCTCTCACAAAAATTAGACGAAAATCAGGCACTTTATTGCCAAAAGATCTGAAGACATACCACATGTCTAACATGGCGAGAATAGTCAGTTGACGGAGGCATTAAGTGCATCACTTCTAACATCTTCTTACTAACATGGTAACAGAAGACAAATGGCAAGGGTGTAACAATAGGAATGAAAACCTGTACGACATTGAAAACAAAGACAACAATGAAAAGAAAGATGAAAATGCAAAGAAAGACGCTTAGTTAAGAACAGTCATGGTAATGTAAAAATCTTGAAGGACTTACCAACTCCACGTCTGCAAAGTTGACATCCAATGAGTCAATCTGTTCATTAAATTAGGTGACCCGTATTAGAGAATAAAAACCTGTAATAATTGGACACTTATTTGATGCATGTTCAGTGTTGTTTAATGCATCTAGATTGGTATTTCATGCATTTACAAGGTTACTTCATGCATTCAAAAGTCTATTGCAGCCCAAGGTTGAGAACAGCCATGGAATACTTACGTCAGTTGTCTCTGTGATAAATAGACGGCAAGGGCATTTTCGATCTCTGAATTTGTTTCCCTCATTAAAATAATCACACCACACAGAAATGACATCTGTATGAACTCGACGATCAAGAAGCAAACTCTTCATATGACTTCGTGTGAGAGTCTTGCCCGCACAGCTAAATAAAACCTCCCTATACAGTTATGATAACATGAACCTTAGTAATATACAAAGAAAATATAATACATATATGCCGAATAAGATTAAAAAAATATAGGAGAGTGATACGTACTCTTCATCTAAGTCCTCTAAAAATGCATAGTCTCCTACCAAGTCACGAACCATGTCCACGTTTTTGATAAAGTAAGGTGACCGGTAAACATTCGCTACCTCAACACACCTCTTAGGGAGCACCCTTCTACCAGCCACCTGCCTCTCAATGGCATAATCTGAGGGGGCAGTTGGAGAAGAGGGGGCAATAGGCGATTCATCCAACAATACTTAAGAGGAGATAACTACAGGCGATGGTTGGGATGGTTGGGACGAGATCAGAATTGGAGATATTGGCGATAAAGAACGAACTACTGGAACAGATGACGTAGTTGTTGTGCTTGAATGAGGAACACTTGAAGCAGCCTGCAACCTGGACTCAAGGAACTCTTGAGAGTTATATGGTGCATCATCACCACTAAAAAGGCTGAAAGACGGTCCTTCCAGAAGCGCCTTTTCCCTATTTTCCTTTTCCTTTTTTTCCTTCAACAAATTTTCGTGATGTGAATCAAATACCTTGTCAGCATGAGTGTATGCATCATTAAGAATCCATTCTAATTCAGCAATGATGGCGGGATTGTCTAGAAACGCATCATCTGCACAACTTGTGTCAACCTCCTCCTTATTCAACTCCTCCTCCACTTTACCCTCATCCTTCTTTAACTCCTCCTCCACTGCCCCCTCCTCCTTTCTCTCCTTCAATTCATTTTGATCTTTCTCCTTGTCCTCCTCCACCTCATCCTCCTCCATCTTCTCCTTGGTAGCACCCTCCCTTTCACATTCAGCACCTTCCCTTTCACCTTCTTCTGTACTCTGCTGTGAAAGGGAAAATCCTTCAAATAAACAATCTGCCAACTTTGACATTTGCGTGACAGCCGGGAAAGCGAGAGCCTTACACTTAGCATTTCTAACTGCTTTGGTAAAGTCACCATAAATGTCTGCAAGTAGAATGGTTGTGCCCGCCAAAAACTTGATGGATTCTTTCCTCTCATAAGCCGGTTCTGCTTCAAGTTCAGGTTGAGGTTGAGGTTGAGGTTCAGGTTCAGGTTCAGGTTGAGGTACAGGTTCACGTTCACGTTGAGGTGCAACATAAGCAAATATGGGTTCAACAGAGCCCTTGCCAAAGCCGCCCCCCTTATGCTTCTCCAACTTAACCCTTTCTCTAATTTTCTCATCCATCCAATTCGCTAATAAGGGAAATGATCGATGCACCGTTCTCGTCATGAAAACACATCTATCCAAGTAGATAATCTGAAAAATCAGAATCGGTCCCTTAAAATAAGTTTTAGGGGAATTAGCTATAGCCGCCTTCCACGACACGACATCACCTACTGCCCCCATCAAGAGAACATTGACGATATAGATGAGGAAATTCCTCTTGAAATCGTCTCCACCATCCCGTTGCTCCATCATCTTATCTAAGAGAACCTTTTTCGTAATATCTGAGGTGGTAAACTGAGCCTTATACCTCTTGACAGCCTCTGTGTACTCCTTTTCCTTAACATTCCAGCTGTAATAATGTCAATCAGTCCCATAGGAAGTCCAGTTGTAACGTGGACATCCTCGTCCGTGATAACCAGATCGCGGTTCATCAATGAACAGTTGAACGGATTAAACGTCTCAACAATCCATCTCGCCAAATGACCATTGATTTCTTCTGACTGAAGCTGTAACAAACCTCCAAACCCCATACTGTGGATGGCTTCGATTTGCTTTTCAGATGGGCCCAATTTTATGAAATTAGTGATCAAGAAAGGACTCATCCGAGTGAGGAGGGCCTTATACTTGTCAGAACGCTTTCTTTTTTTCGCAGTTTGCGTTGGCCCTTTGCTTGTTTCTGGAGCCTTCCTCTTGTTCTTGTTAGGAGGCAAATCTGCTGGGACTTCCTCGTGAACTTTTGTTTAATGCGCGGACTCCGTCGACGCGGTGAAATTTATTCTGCCTCTGTTGGTGTAGTATTTGGTTTAGGAGAATTAACTGTCAAAGTAGTTAACATCAGTAAGGCAGCTTATTTCATGTAAATACATAGTTGTTTAATGCACATAGATAGTTATTCGATGCATATACAAGGTTGGTTCATGAATTCGTAAGACTATTGCACCCTAAACCAAACAGTGATTAGCTTCACGAAGGCAGCTTACTTCATGCATATACAGGGTGGTTGTTTAATGCACATAGAGTATTTTTTGATGCATCTACAAGATTATGCCATGCTTTCATAAGTCAATTGCACCCCAAACCCACCGGTAATTGTAGATACCTCATTTCTCCACCTCCCGCAAGCCACCCGGTGATGATTGGGCCGCATGTTTGGTACACGGAACGATTTATGACAGTTCATAAGTTTATCGTCAAGTGATAGCTCAAATACTTGTGTCTACCCCTTGGTCGTCATCTACGCGCCGTTACGGTCGTTTTGACAGTAATTAGAGTTCATTTGGAGTCCGGGTCAAAAACCGTCTTCATTTTCTATTAAACCGTTTAAAATGCCGAGTCAGAATGTTCTGGAATATTCCGGATATTTCTATTCCTCCGGATATTTCTATTCCTCCGGATATTTCTATTCCATATTTTAATCTTTTTTAATCTTTTGGCGAAATATATCCCGAAATTATATTTTTAACAATAAGGAAGTTGAGATCTACCGCAATTCCATAACAGAAACGCGGAAAATCTTTCGTCCGCAGGAGGAAACTCCTGGGGAAAGGACGCAGCACTTGTTGCGCCTCTTCCAAGAGTCGCAGTGATTGTTGCGCCTCTTCCCCAACTCTTTTCTGCATATTTTAAGATCTTTTCGAGATTTATTTCCAAAGCTTTACCGAAACCCTAATTCCTCTGTGTGATTAGTATAAATAGGGACCTTCGTTCCTCATATTTCTCACGCGAGTGTCCGCCCTTCTCTTCTCCCTTTGCATTCTAAGACCGTGCTCTTTGCTTATTGGCGTCTACGTGCTTGAACTTTCGACCACGTAAGCTCGGATCCTTCTGAGTACCAGCCTCGTTTTGCATGACCGACCAATTTGACCAACTCTACTCAATCAACTTAATCAATTTAATTTATTTCCTCTTACGAGGGCACTTTCATCATACATTCGAGTCGAGCAATCACTAATCGTTAACTTAGTCAATCTCGTTCCGTCAAACATGTAAGTCTGAGGGTGTAAATCCCATGTTTTATTATTGTATTTCATTATTTTATAAATTATTGTAAGGTTTACGTCGAAAGCATGTTTAAAACTGATTTATAAAACCTCTTTATCAAACCTATTTTCACGGGTTAACAGAGGGCAGACGTCGAGAAGAAATGCATCAACTGTTGCGCCTCTTCGAAGAGTCGCAGCATCTGATGTGCCTCTTCCTGAGGTTGCCGCAGTTTCTGCTTTACTTCTTCTTCCTTGGTTCTTCGTTAATTCGTCTTCTTTTGTTCTTCTTTCTTATTTTCTTCATTATTCATTCGTATATAATAATTATAACCTATAATTCATAATTATTTTTATCACCCTTAATTTCTGACTTAAATCCCAAGTAATCAATGTTTGCGGGTTATTCGTCATTAAAATCAAACCCGGGTTTTAGAGATTAGATTCGTTCATATCAAATCTCTGGAATTCGCCTTTTGTATATTTTTTATCAGTTCATCACCATTAAATTGCATAGATAAAACCTAATTAATTTGTATTAGCAAACCTGATTAATTTATATTAACCAAATTCATAATTAGTCTATAATTAGTTCTAATTCATTTAAGTTTGTTCTTTATTACTTTTATGACCAATTTACATGTAAATAACCTATTAAATCACTTCTACTTGAGTCGAATGCCAATAATCGATCATTAAATTCACCAATGAACATTAACGATATGCAGTTCCGGCTTCACAGCCATAACTCACTTCAGGAACAGACGCAATGACCACAGCGCCTCTTCCAAGGGACGCATCTCTGCTGCGCCTGTTCCAGGGTGATTTCTGTCCCTAAACTTCCGTTTCTGCTTTGACCTAGTTTATTAGTTTTACGTATTAATTAACTATTATTCGTAATATCATTATTTGTCCGTCCGTTTTCTACCTTTAATTATTTTCCTTTTCTTTTCTCAAATCATCCGTTTTAAATGTATTTTCGACGTAAATCATCATCAAACCATTGTAATTATTGTAATTTTAATTACTGTATTTTATTATATCTTTATTATTGATTTTGTTTGCCTGCTTTCACATGTAATCAATGTAAATCTCTACTTTGACCTATTGTTTGCTAATTACGTGTTCACCGGCTTAGTTTAATTCTCACATGCTAGGTATAAAACATTGTTTGTTGCATTGCATGCATATAATCGACAACATATCAAGTATAGATGATTTTCCCTAATCATTAGTAGAGGCCGCTATCGAGGCGGACGGGATTAGGTGTTCGATCAAAAGAGCTTCCTAATACGTTCCCTCACCCCTTACTCCAGATCTCTGTGAACATCCGTGTTCATTGGCATCCACAAGAGTCATTCTAGACATAGAATGCTAAGGGTAACGAGTTCTTAGTGTCTATGTCACTTCTTTGTGTCTTGACATGACGCGAAGTATTCAAACGGTTTCCAATTTTCCACAATAAATTGGTGGCGACTCCACAAATACAAACGCTTGTTTTCCCAAGCGACCCCGTGGGCCCCCCGTGTCCACAGTTTGGCAAATCCGCTGGGGAGTAATACACTTACGTGTTGCCAAGGGTGAAACTTGAACAAGGTTAGGGAATAGTTTATATGAGACAGTTGTCGGTTTTCATTACTCGATCTTCTTAGATCGTTTTATTCGGCCTTCCTAGGCCCAACCCAACCCTTTCGACCAATCGTCCCGTCTGGACGGTCCAAATTCTTATCTAGATCTAAGGATGGATAGCGATTGACCTCAACCATACCACGATGCTTACTCCTGTTTGTATCAAGGGCCTTCACTACTCGAGGAAATGGACTAGGAACCGGCCTTACACTTGTTTGGCGCGGACCTCTCCACAGACCCGGGTTTGATTGCTCGGTATGGCAACCCACCCTTTAAACCAAAAGCCCTTTAAATGCACTCAGCATACCGTTATAATGCCTGTTTGAATGCTTGTATCATATGTGATCACCATTTTCTAAACAAAACCATGAAGAATTTTGTAAAATCAAAAAACTCTTTCAAAATGTAAATATTTTCGAGAAATGGCCTAAATTAGCGCAAAACAAGTCGAAACTCTGTCCAAATATCGAGTCAAAAGTCGGGCCTCAAAAGCCCATTTCAAAACTCACTTCGGGTTAACACTCCTACAACTACACTACAGTTGATTGGGACAAACATTTCAAAACTTTGTCATTTTCAAACCTCGCTTACACAAGTGGCACACTCCCACTTTACAGTTCGAGTCTTTTCCTTGAGTAAGTGTGCTAGAATGGCCGATCGTGTTTTGATTCGTCGTCGATCTCTTATCCAGTTTCCAAGATGTCTGGAACTAGTCATGCAAGTGTCAATGGACAACCCCAAAAGGGTAATGATCAAATCCTAGCTGCGCTCGCTCATCTCCAAACAAGTCAAGAACAAGCTTATGAACGCCTTAATGCTATTGAAAACCGGATTGGCGCGGTAGAAACTAGGCTACCTCCTGGAGAAGATGAAATTCCTAATGAAGTTGTGAATGACAACCTTCCACCCTATGTTGGACAACCAGAAACCAAACCTCCAGTAGGTCTTACTGAAGCTGAAAAGCGACTCCAATACTTGGAGGAGCAATTAATGTACCTCAAAGGAGACGATATCTATAGGGAAAACAATCGCAAGTATGAGGCCGTGAGCGCCAAATTGCCAACCAGCATCAACATGAGTGACATCCCAAAGTTCAAGGGACATGAAAACCCTTTGAACCACATTCGTGCTTTCAAAGACTACATGTCTATCAAAGGCATCAAACCTGAGATGTTCTTAAGGATCTTTCCTTCATCTCTCGACACCATTCCTAAACAAATGTTCTATTCCCTAGAACATAAGAAGATTGCCACCTGGGATGACGCCGCAATCGAGTTCGCTAAGCAATATGCGGATAATGCTGAAATCCAAGTCAATATGCGCACTTCATAGGTTCTTACACAAAATGAGAAAGAAGGCTTCACCGACTTCCTAAGTAGGTGGAGGAAGACTAGTACACAACTCGTCGAGCGTCCGAATGAAGCTACCCTTGTGGAAAAATTCGTGGATAACTTAAGGCCCATTTATGCAAATCACTTGAGGTACCAAAACATTAAGACCTTCAAAGATTTAACTGTGCTAGGGACAAGAATTGAAGATGACATCCGTAAGGGACTCTTGTCCAAAACGGTGGGTCGTGGATATCAAGGCTCAACAAGTCGTTCTTATGGCTCTACTAGCAAGACTGATGAAGTTAACCTTCTGGAATCATCAAAGAAGAATAACCCCCAAAGGAAATTCACGAACATTGGTGATACGTACTCTAATGCTTTGAAGAGGTTGATGAAACAAGTTAAGCTCCAACCCATAGGGCCTACACCTGATCCACAAAAGAAATCCAAGTTCTGGGATGAAAATTCATACTGTGGATATCATAGAGGTAAGGGACACGATACAGAAAAGTGTTACAAGCTAAAGCATGTCCTTGAAGATATGATCGAAGACGGTCGCCTACCCATACCTCCTGGTGGTAAGCCTAACAATACTCAGAATCCTCTTGGAGTTCTGATGATTACAAATGAAGAATCTACCTTAGATTGTTCACACCTCATTTCTCCAGTCGAAGATGAGATCCATGCATTAGAAGATGAAGGGAGTTACTCCACCATTTCTCTTACCATCACCAACTTCATTGCATGGGCAAGGAGTGTGAATAGACAAGTCTCAGAACTATAAAATGTAGTGGCATCCCTCCGCAATCCAAGCACTACACCTAAGGAAAGTACGCCACTAAATCTTTCCCGAAATTCTACGATGCAAGAAGTGATAACCGTGGTTGATGGCCTAATCGATCAAATAATCCACTTAGAAGCTGAAATCATCAGATTGAGGGAGCTTGCTACTATCAACGGCATATGGGCCGATGACGATGAGGATGAATACCTCACTGAGCACTACCTAGTCAAGATTAGTGAGGACATAGTTAAGAATGGTGAAAACCAAGATATACACCACCTTACTCGTTCAGGACGTCCGTATCAAAATGATGGCGAAGATACGTCTACTGACCACTTACTAAAGCAATTACAAAAGACAAAGGCTGATCTTTCAGTCTGGCAACAAGTTGCAAGCTCATTCCCTCATCGCCAAGCTTTGCTGCAAGCCTTGGCTAAATTAAACGTGGCACACAACGCTACACCTGATGACGTAGTCAACTTGGTCTTCCAAGATTCAACTAAGCTAAGTAACCCGGTTACTTTCTCGGATGAGGATTTGCCACCTTTCGGCGCTAGTCACAACCTGGCTCTATATATTACTGTCATTTGTTTAAAGAAGAATGTGCCAATGACTTTGGTAGATAATGGCTCTGCGGTCAACGCCATACCATTAAAAACAGCATATAAGTTGGGCATGAAAGAATCAGATTGGACCCCTACTAACCAAGGTGTTCGCGCATACGATGGTATACGACGAAAAGTGGTAGGACTAGTCAATCTCACCATAGCCACAGGGCCGATTGAGCGAAAGGTTAACTTTCAAATAGTGGATATCGAAGCATCATTCAATATACTTCTTGGAAGGCCTTGGATTCATGCTTCCAAAGCGGTAACATCCACCCTCCACCAGAAAATCAAGATTCCACTAGATGGCAAAGTAGTGACGATCACTTCGTCACCTATTAAGGCAGTGATAGAAAAGATGTCAGGCAACCAAGTGGTTACAGATCCAGTATACGAGCTTGGGGGCTTCCATAGCATAAACCTTGTAGAAAGCGAACTGGCACCCTTATACTTCAATCCATATTCCAACCTAGTGGTCAACCACATACTCAAGTCTCAGGGATACTTCCCAGGAATGCCATTGAATCATGTCCGAAGAAATACCTTCGCACCTTACAAAGAAGGAAACTCTCAAAGGATACCATTAGGATTGGGATACAAACCCACGAAAGAAGAAGCTCTAAAGATGCTCACACAGTTCCAAAACTGTAAGAACATGGGAATCCAAATGCAACCCTACCTCCCTACCCTAAATGGATACTTCGTTAGAGAAGGGAGTCAAGAATACTTTCATGGGTTCCACGAACCTTGGCACTACAAAGGAAGACAACTAGCTGGAATTGAGATCTATCACGATTTCTACTTCATTCCTTCAGAAACGGTTCCTACCGTCAAGACTCGTCAAGCACCTTGCGTAGACGAACAGGCCGTTAGGCTTCTGTTTGGAGAAGATCGATTTGTTAGAGCTGCACAGGACGAGATCATTACCATGATACTTCAAGATGATCATTTCAACCCTGCCGCGTTAATCACTGAAACCAGTTCAAATTAGAAAAAAGGATGGAGAAAATCGATCAACTGGACAAACAACCGAGGAAGACTCTTCAAGCTCACCACAGGAGAAGAAGAGATGTTCAAAGAAGAACCAGAAGACCACGAATTCGAGTCGGAGTCTAGAGAAGTCCCTATAGAGTCTCCGCCTGTCGTTACTCCCAATCCCCTTGTTTCTCCTAGCATAGTATCAAGTAGTAACAATAATTTAGGAAATGTCCCAACGGTTGTCCCTTTGCCGCCACTGACTACTCAACAGATGGCTTCTTTGTTTCAACTCTTTTCAAAATTTAATATGAATAAATCAGATTCTGCTTACTCTTTGTGTTATTCTGAATGCAATTCTATTTACGATGATAATGAGGATAGACCCATATTCCATCGAACTACCTCCCCACATAGCTAAAGAAATATTACAAGAGGGGGAAGGGGCACCAGTTATAGAGAACACTGAACCCATCAACATAGGAACCGAACTAGAACCCCAAGAACTTAGGATAGGGACAACCTTAAGCCCGACCGAAAGGGCTGGTTTCATAGACCTCCTGCACGAGTTCAAAGACGTTTTTGCTTGGTCCTACAAAGACATACCAGGGATCGACAGGGATATTGCAGAGCACAGAATTCCAATCAAACCAGGTTTCAAACCTGTAAAACAGAAGATTCGTCGAACGAGGACAGAATGGGCTCTTAAGATCAAAGAAGAAGTCGATAAGCAATTCAAAGCCGGGTTCATCAAAGTTTCCGAGTATTCAGACTGGGTAGCCAACATTGTACCGGTACCCAAAAAGGATGGGAGAATCCGTGTTTGTTTTGATTTCAGAGACTTGAAAAAAGCGAGTCCTAAGGACGACTTTCCTCTACCATATATCGACATATTGGTGGACAATACGGCAGATCACGCGTTGTTGTCCTTCATGGATGGGTACGCGGGATATAATCAGATCAAGATGGCCATAGAAGACATCCATAAGACCGCCTTTGTTACTCAATGGGTGACCTATTGCTACACTGTTATGTCATTCGGATTAATCAATGCTGGAGCTACATATCAACGCACTACAACCACGCTCCTACATGACATGATGCATAAAGAAGTAGAGGTGTACGTAGACGATATGATTGTCAAGTCCACAGATAGAGAAGGGCACATTGATAACCTTCGCAAATTCTTCCTTAGACTACGAAAGTACAACATGAGGCTCAATCCTCAAAAATACACATTTGGAGTAACATCAGGTAAGCTTCTGGGATATGTCGTCAGTCAACGGGGAATAGAAATCGACCCTTCCAAAATCAAAGCTCTAATCGAAATGCCACAACCTCAGACAGAAAAGGAAGTTAGGGGATTTTTAGGCAAGGTGCAATATATAAGTCGATTCATATCGAAACTTACCATGATCTGTGAACCAATCTTAAAAAAGCTAAAGAAAACAGATCACACCATATGCGATGACGACTGTCAAAAAGCGTTTGACAAAATCAAGGAGATACTAGCCAAACTACCAGTGCTCATGCCTTCTCAACGAGATCAACCTCTTGGTTTATATCTCACAGTGACCGAAACAGCCATGGGGCTATGCTTGCACAAACCGTCGGAAAAGAAGAGAGAGTTATCTACTACCTTAGTAAGAAGTTCTTGGAGTATGAATGCAAATACACACCATCGAAAAGACATGCCTCGCTCTTGTGTGGGCAATAAAGAAGCTACGCCATTATATGCTTAGCTACTCTGTCAAGGTATACTCCAAAATGGATCTTGTCAAATACCTCTTCGAAAAACCCGTTCTCAACGGACGCTTGGCAAGATGGACCTTAATGCTCTCAGAGTTCGACCTCAAATATGTACCTCTGAAGTTTATAAAAGGGCGCGCCGTCGCCGAGTTCTTCGCAGATAATCCCATCAACGACACCCAAGCAGTAGACACATGGTCATTTCAAGATGAGGATATACTCCAAACCAATGTAGACTCTTGGGACCTTTATTTTGATGGAGCATCGAATCTAAGAATAGGAGTATTGCTCATTTCTCCTGAACGTGAGCATACACCACTCTCTGTCAAACTCGACTTCGAGGTGACAAATAACGCAGCAGAATACAAAGCTTGCCTCATTGGGCTACAAGCGGCAGTAGGTTTAGGCATCAAGAATCTTCGAGTTCACGGAGATTCGTCCTTGATCATAAACCAAATTACGGAATCTTGGAAAATTCGAAGTGAAAGTCTAGCACCCTATCAGGCCAGGATAGACCAAGTTGTCCAATTCTTCGATCAAGTGACTTACCTACATCTACCTCGAGAAGAAAATCAGTTTGCAGACGCTCTTGCAAAACTTGCATCTCTGATTAACATGCCAAACAATATAGTAGAAATGCCTTTATACATCGAACGACGGTCAGAACCAGCCTATGTGCACCAAATCACAAATGAAGAAGAAAGCTCAGGGGAGCCTTGGTTTCAAGCCATTCTAAACTTCAAGCTCAATGGCACCTATCCGCCGGATATGGATAAGAGAGGACAACGTGCTATACGCCTACTCGCCTCTCAATACGTCCTTATGCAAGGAGAATTGTATAAAAGAACACCTCTTGGTGTAGTCTTGCGTTGCCTTGATCATTCACAGGTAGACCTGTCAAAACTCGACCAGACCCGAAAACCCGGCCCGACCCGTTTTCTTAGGGTTACAAACCCGGTTTTTTCGACCCGGGGCCCGTTTGACCCGAACCCGAAATGACCCGTTATTTTAGGGTCGACACCCGACCCGTTGGGTCAAGGGAAAATCATGAATTCTATTAAAAATATTATTATTTATATATTATATTTGAAAATATAGTTAAAAAATTATTTTTTTTATTACTTAAAATTAAAACTTCAACTAAAAAGTCAATTTTATATAATTTTTATAATATTTAATAATAAAATAATTATTAAAAAAACTTTATTTTAATAATTATATCAATATAATTATTGTATATGATGAATATGACTAAAATAATAATTTTAAACATATTTTAATTTTTAAAAATATATTTTTTAAATTAAAAAAATCGTTTAAAAAAGGCGTTAAAAATTATTTCTTGACCCGTATTATGACCCTAACCCGACCCGTGACCCGACCCGTATCTGGCCCGACCCGTATTCTGACCCGACCCGTATGACCCGACCCGGGACCCGACCCGCCCGACCCGTTTGACAGGTCTATTCACAGGCACAAAAAGTGATGGAAGAAGTCCATGATGGAGAATGTGGCCCTCACATGAGTGGATCAATGATGGCAAAGAAAATCACGCGCCTTGGATATTACTAGACCACAATGGAATCCGATTGCATCAAATATGTCAGACATTGTCACAACTGCCAAATCTTCGGGAATGTGCAACACGTCCCTCCTTCACTACTCTACACCATGACATCTCCTTGGCCATTTTCTGCTTGGGGAATCGACATCATCGGGAAGATCACCCCAGCCGGAACAGGAGGTCACTGTTTCATTTTGGTGGTTATCGACTATTTCACCAAATGGGTAGAAGCAACATCCTACACTAGTCTCACAGCCAAGAACGTGGCAAAGTTCATACAAACCAATATCATCTGTCGATATGGTTGCCCACATGAGATCATCAGTGACAATGGGTCACATTTTCAGGCTGAGACTGAACAATTGCTAGCCAAGTACAAAATAAAACACCACCATTCCTCGCCATACAGACCACAAACTAATGGCGAAGTGGAGGCGGCCAACAAAAATGTTGTCACAATCCTCAAGAAAATGATCGATAATTATCGAGATTGGCCAAGTAAGATACCATTCGCCTTATGGGGATATCGCACATCTGTTAGGATGCCCACTGGGGCTACTCCTTTCTATTTGACCTATGGCATGGAAGCTGTGCAACCAGTTGAGCTAGAAATCCCATCCTTACGCATTCTACTCGAAAGTCAAATTCCAGAAGCCGATTGGAAGAGAGATAGACATGAAGAACTCATCCTCTTGGATGAACGAAGATTGCGCGCATTACATAATGTGCAAACATATCAGGCACGTATCAAACGAGCCTTTAACAAAAGGGTTAAGCCTAGAAACATCAAAGAAGGAGATTTAGTCCTCAAATAAGTTAGAGCTCTTCTACCTGTCGATCCACTAGGAAAGTTCAAACCCAACTGGGCCGGACCGTTCTTGGTCAAGTCCATACTCCCGGGGGGGTGCGGTTAGAATCACAGATCTTGATGGGAACGGATTTGCTAACCCAACTAACCTCGACCAACTAAAACGATATTATGCTTAGAATAGGACAAAAATACGCCACGCGTAACACCCACGTGTCGTTCATGCGACACGAAATAAAAACGGCCCCTGACCCGCTGAAATAAAGATCATGTCACCTTGCTCTTTCATTTTGACAATTCATCATCCTCATATCATCAAATTAATTAAATTGTGTTTTAAGAGTAAGTAAGGCTCATGCTCAATTTCTAGTTCACTACAAGCTCTTGCTTAGAACAATTATTCTTTTACATTTACTCGAACTACGCGCAAGGGTTTGATTTCATTTTTCAAATGAATACGTAGGCAATCCTTCACAGGATACAACCCATTATTTTAAATGTAAATAGGACATTTGTATTTGCATTTGAAATTCGACAAGAATAATAAAAAGGAAATCACAATAGTTTCATAACTAATTAATCTTTTATTCATTTTTTCCTGCATAAATAATAATAGTACGCCACATAAATAAAAATGCTAATAATAAAAAGGCTAGGATTCTAAAAACCCCACCACTTATTACAAATAATAATAATAAATAAATAATATTATGACTTAGGCTACTCTTCCATCTTTCCCTTGCCTTTGTCATTTTTATCATACTTTTTATCTCGACCACGAGTCGGGTGCTCCTGTGCTATCTCAGACCTGATCACCAAAGGTCTCTCTCGCTGTCTAGCTTTACCATTTCGATCAACTACCATCTCTATGGCAGGAGAAGTCTTCGGTTTTTTCGATGGATGAACAACTCGGAATCCGGCTTCTTCCTCCCCCTCGGTCAAATGCTTATGGTTCTCCTTTGCTACCTCACGGATCTTGTAGTCAACAGGCTCACGCTTCCTCAATTTCTTGCACTCCTCGGGAGTAGTAGACTTCCTCCACTGCAAATAAGAATCTGATACCCACAATGAACTAACAGAAGGATGTAAGAACCACATGTTTCTTTGAGCCCATTTGAGAGCCCACTCTCTACGACTCTCGTTAGTATGTGCCACTGCAGTCTGAGGAACAGTATCAAGCTTAAGAATCCTCTGTTTAAGGCCCACCTGCCTCATCAGCCTCTCCGGAAAGATGCATACCATGAATTCCAAGCCAGGAATGCGTACCGATCAAGTAGGATCTAAAGATGACACTCAAGTAACTGACTTGAGATGCCACCATGGCACAACCCATCTGATCAGGGGACCACCTTCGTTCTTCAGCTTATTCTCCCAATAGTTGCAAACCCGAGTGAAGTCAACCATATAGAGCCTGGTCCTCATTGCAATCGACCGAGCATGGTATCCGGGTACATTAGCTGGGGGCTCGATCAACCGTAGACGCTCCATGATCCAAACCTACCAAAGACAGGAATTAGTATCCAACCAAAAAAAACCGAAAAAAAAGAGAAAAAAACCAAAAAGAAAAAAAAAAAAAAAAAACCAAAAAAAAAAAAAAACGGTTGGTATTGTACATGGAGGTTCTTACCTGCAAAATGATGGGACTTCCCAAATAAGGAAGCTCGTGGTTGGCTTTCCTGTTATCTAGCCCCAAAATGATCTCTCCTAGGCACAGACAAGCTGGGCTCCTGCGCAGCTCCATTTGCTCAATCAAGCTCAAGTAACGAGGATCCCCTCTCATTTCCTTATCAACATACCCTTGGAGGACATAACCATGCAGTAGGCAAAACCCGAATGCCCTACGCCTCGCCACATAAGAGATAGAAGGATCTTCCCTGTTTATAAATCGATCAATAAAATCGAGCATACGGACTCCTTTTGAGGTTACAAGATGGTCAATCTCGGCTTTAGTCAGTCCAAGTAAATCTCTAAACTTGTTTTTATATCCTTGAGAGCTAGAGGGTATAGCAGGCATATTTTATGGGTCTCATCCTCCAATTGCAGCAATTTCCTCAGGAAAAGGGCAAATATCGCCTCCAGGGAAGGCAAATACATGGAAATTAGGGTCCCAATATTCGAGACAAGCATCCAAGAATGGTTTTACAACCTTCACCAGTTTCAGACTCAAGATTGATCCCAAATTGAAAGTACCCATATCATGCTTCTCGACGTTTGTAAATTCATATGTCCAATCTTTGAGACGGTTTTCTAAGGCATCCATGATTTGTAAATTTTTCTATGTAATAGGAGAGTTTTATATGATAGACGGAAGAAGGACGGAAGAATTATGTGAATAAAAGCTCCCTCGACGTTTATATTTATACTAAAAGCTGTTTCCTAAAATCCGTTAGGACTGGCAAACTGGGGAAATGGCGCAGCACCTGCTGCGCCTCTTCGAAGGGTCGCAGCTCGTGCTCCGCCTCTTCCTCGGAGGGTTTTCGTGATTTTTTCCGCGTTGGATCTTTCCTAATTCCTCTTGATATAATTTCATATTCCTAATAGGCTATTATTTTGGTAATTCCGTCAAATTACCATATTTTATGTTTTCTATTTTTCCGAGCACGCTTTTCGAGAAAAAATCGACATTTTCGTCAAATAAGCACACTTACCCATTTTATTTTATTTTCTTTTTTGGGGGAATCATTTCACTCCCGTTTCACATTTCATTTCAAATTTCACATTTCAAACTTATACATTTGTTTTTTTCATTTTTTTAGGGGGTAGTCCTCCCTACCGTCCGGTCATTTTTTTTTTGGGCAAATTTTTTCGCTCATTTCTGGGCAAGTTTTTGCATTTTTTAGGTCTTTTCTTTGTTTTGCGCTAGTTTAAGCCATATGTACAATATGTGTTCCATGTGCAGTTTCTATGTTAATTTCGGCAGCATGACGGCGTAAACCGTCATCTACCAAACCTGTTCAAAGTTAACCTGCAGTAACGAACATACAACCCAGCAGCAAAGGCACTCAGGCCATCATATACACAACCAAAATGTTATATGTACAACAAAATGGGGGATCTTGCCCAAAACAAGCACAAAACAAGTCCAAAATGAAGTCCTAAATGTACAAAATGTGTACAGTACAGCCGACGACAGCAACAGAAGCAACAAAAAACAAAGACAACTCCTGGTCGCCACCTCGCTCGGTGACCCTGGCCTCGAGAGCGGCAATCTCGGCGTCTCGAACCTCCAAATCCCTCAGCAGGCGAGCCGTCTCCTCCTGGGACTACGCTAGCTCACGCTCCAGGTCGTGCTCCCTCTGCAAATGACAAAGAAAAGCCTCATTTCAATCATTTCAAATACAAGAAAACTACAAAGTTCAAAATAAAGTAAATAGAAGGTTCATACCTGTCGCCCTCGACCACCAGCAAGTGCCTCAATGGCAGTAGCCCGTAGCCTGTTGGCCACCCTCCATAATGCCATGTGCCGAGATGGCGTCACCTGCATTTCAATAAACAAAGGTTTTCAATAAATTGGACAAATGTATTCTTATACAACAGCAAAAGCTAACTGAATCGGGAACTTAACCTCCTAACCAAGTGCTGCCACTCCTCTAGGCCAGCATCTGTCACCGCCTCGCCGAAGTCGCGGAGCTCGGAGATCGTCGTCATCCCCGCTGCGTCAGTATATTCGAGGGTCTCGTGGTACGCTGGGGGGCTCGACGCCCGCCTCCTCAACCTCCTGAAAATTCAAATGAAGTCTTTATTTGATGACCATTCATCATTTTATCAAGTCAACTCAAATAGGGAAAATAAAGCACTTACCACGACCGGCCAGTACGCCAGCCTCCGGCGAATGAACGCAGAGTACTCCTCACCAGGAAGAAGAAGAGCGTCGCCACCGACGTCTGCCAAGTCAGCCTCCCTCTCAGCGTCAGAAGGCTCCCTAAACATCATCCGAGGAGGATCGATGAGAACCGTGAAAGCATCACGAGAGCACTGAGGAGTCAAGCGCTCGCCCAGATACCACACTGGACCCATCGACGTCCTCAACAGCAACGGACTCGAGCTCCTAGGTCGAAGGACCTCAGCTACGAAATGAGGGGAGTCAAGGTAGTCCACCCAAGGCCTGGGCACCCACTAAGACAAGCAAATAAGAGGTCGTTCTTACAGTCACTTCTAAAGAAGTAATGAATAAACAAATGAAGGAAAAGTGATTTAAAAGTACTTACGTCACTCAGCTTCAGGGCATTCATGCCCCGTCGACAGACATCGTAAGAAGAGCGCTGGCTCTTCTACCCAATCCCTCACAATGGGATAAGCCCTCGGCCCAGGCTCCGTCCTCTTGGGCGCAAAGCCCGGAAAGTAGGAGTACACCCACGCCTGCAAAACAAGATAATCGATGACGATCTTTCACGATTCGATAAGAAGAAGAAATGATCTTTCATAATATGAAATGAAGGTTCATACCTCCAACAGCAGTCCAGGACCGACAGTAGCAACAGAAGTCCTGTTCTCCAGCAGCTCAGGATGAACCATGGCCCTCATGTAGCAAGTGAGGACCGCAAAGCCAGGAGTGACCCAGTCCCAACGACCTAGGTCACTCAGGTCAGAAAGGAAGGAAAGAAGCTTCGTCGACAGCCTCTCCCCCTTGACTCCAAGGTAGAGTGAAGACAAGAACCATCAGAGCCACAGACGAGCCCTCTACTCCGCAGTACAAGGAAGAGGAGCCACCTCTCTCCCGCCCATCGTCACCACCGTCGGGGTCTTGCCCGCAAAGTAATCCCTGACGTAGGAGCTCGACACTAACCCGGGAACCGCAGCAGCACTCGCCGCTAGGTTCCAGTCGATCAGCCTCCTGGCCTCGGCCAAGTCTACCCTCATGGCCGTCGACGGCCACACCACAGCCTCCACTCCACACGGTAGACCAGAAATCATGCCGTAGTCCTCCAACGTGATCCCGACCTCGCCAAAAGGCATGTGAAAGGTCGAGGTCATCTCCCAGTACCGATCAAGGAAAGATCGAATCAGGCAAAGGTTATCCCGAAGTTTCCTTCCCTTGATCTCCCTCCACGCTCCAACCAAAGCTCCGAAAGCTCCAAGCTCGATGATGGCCTGCTCCTCCTCCGACAGTCTCCCGTAAGCCAGAAAAGGACCTCATGTTCCCAGCCTCCTATATCGATTCGACGCAAAGCTATCTTTAGCTCGAAGTGAAAGAGAAATAAAACGACAAATAAATGAGTAAAGAAAGATGGTGAGAGAGTGACGAGTTTGAGATTTACCAAGCTCTTCACCGTCCTATAAGACAGGTGACTCTCCGCTGCCCAAATGAGATGTCGGCCATCCCATTTCTCAGCCCACTGGGGTGCCCTCGCTAGCTGGTGATCGCCTCGTCCGATGTTGGCCCGCCTCAGGGCCTCCTCCTTAGCAACCTCCTCCTCAGCAGCCTGCTCCTCGGCAGCCTACTCAGCAAACGCCTCCTCTAACACCTCCTCGAAAGTAAGAGAAGGGTCGAAGTCAGTATCCACGTCCATGGGAGTCCTCCCTGATGTAGAAGCCATGCCACCTGCAAAATTAGAGCAAATTAGGCCGCGTCAAGTGACGGCGCCTCAGTCAAGGTGTTTTCAAGCCTTTCAAGCTCCAAAAATAGCTCTTTTCTCGCCATCCTTGGCCATTTCTTTCGAAACCCGACCGCTCATATGGTAAAATGGGTCAAGTCAAGTCTAAATTCGAGCCTAGTCATGGGTTTGAGTCGAAATTTCGGCAGCATTTCATTATAACGGCGATTATACCCTTGAAAAGTGTCCTGAAAAAGCCGTCGCAAATCAAAAATCCGAGATGGTAGGAAGTTTACCCATCACACAAGTATTACAAATACCAAATTTCAACATAAATGGGCATTTCTAAGGCCAGTTTCGAAGCAAATTACGAAACAGCTGAGAAACAGTCTCAATTCTACTCAAAGGCTCAATACTCAATGAAAATTCAAAAAGAATACATGGTTATGTTCCTTATATTACCAATTATCCATTTCTAATGTCAATTTCACAAGGCAGATTCGTTTGAGGAAAAAGCCCCAAATTTTCGAGTTAATTGGGTTGAAAACCCTAATTTTCTCGACTCAAATTAAGCAAAATGCGGATGTTTAAGCAAGAATAAGACACATACCTCGATTAGTCATAATAAATGCAAGATTTTGATCAAGTTTTGGCGGAATGTCGACGGAATTTGAGAGAGTTTAGAGAATTTTTGTGTTTTATGAATAATGAATAAACACGGGTTCTGTCGAGTTTTACTCAGACAGGGACGAACCCAGGAAAGGACGCAGCAGGTGCTGCGCCTCTTCTAAGGGTCGCAGCTCTTGCTGCGCCTCTTTCTCAGGTTCCCTCCAATTCAATTTTCAAAAATTCGTTACAAGTTCGTTATTCGTGGGCCCATCTTTGGTGCGCCTCTTCTCCAACACCATTTATCGTATATTTGGTCCGTTTGATATTTATTCTTTGTCCGGACCCGTATATTCGAGCAGACTGTGAATTGTCGCAGTATTTTATCAAGACTTCGCTTGCAACAACGAGCAGGTTTTCTCCAACGGTGTTTCGACACGCCTCAATTATTTTCCCAACGAGAGTTCATGACAGCCGATTGTACCTCTCAAGATATGGAGTTCGCTTGAGAACGACGCGAGCAGATTCCCCCAGCAGTTTCTACCGACATCTTGTTGCCTTCAATATTATGTTACGTTTTGTTCCTTCCAGATGTTCTCACGCCAACTACCCATGTTCCTATACTTAGCCTTCACCGATAGGATCGCACTCCTTCGAAGTCACCTTAGTTAGCCTTAGGCCGCCTTCTCGCCGATGTTTTCCTTTAGGGCCCCACGCCCCTAGCACAACCTTTATATATCCTTTAGGTCCTAGCCTTAGCTCTTACGCTTACCCACACCTCTTACGCGCCTCCGGAAGCATCTCGAGAAAGAAGTCTCAAGTATGGTTTCTTCTTATGGCTGGCAAGCTTCCTTACGTAGTCTAATGGACTTTAAACGACCCTCCCCGGAAGTCGACAAAATCTAAAATGTTCCTGACGACAGGTCCTTGGCTCAGACCCCTTGAGCCGCCTCGCGTCGCCATAGTCGTCAGGTTGTAATCTTCGATTGACCTGATGGCTATACTTTGACTTTCGCCTTATCCAAGCCTCAGTCAAAGTGGGGGCTCTATAGATACCTCATTTCTGCACCTCCCGCAAGCCACCCGGTGATGATTGGGCCGCATGTTTGGTACACGGAACGATTTATGACAGTTCGTAAGTTTATCGTCAAGTGATAGCTCAAATACTTGTGTCTAACCCTTGGTCGTCATCTACGCGCCGTTACGGTCATTTTGACAGTAATTAGAGTTCATTTGGAGTCCGGGTCAAAAACCGTCTTCATTTTCTAATAAACCGTTTAAAATGCCGAGTCAGAATGTTCTGGAATATTCCGGATATTTCTATTCCTCCGGATATTTCTATTCCATATTTTAATATTTTTTAATCTTTTGGCAAAATATATCCCGAAATTATATTTTTAACAATAAGGAAGTTGAGATCTACCGCAATTCCATAACAGAAACGCGGAAAATCTTTCTTCCGCTGAGGAAACTCCCGGGGAAAGGACGCAGCACTTGCCGCGCCTCTTCCAAGAGTCGCAGTGGTTGCTGCGCCTCTTCCTCAGCTCTTTTCTGCATATTTTAAGATCTTTTCGAGATTTATTTCCAAAGTTTTACCGAAACCCTAATTCCTCCGTGTGATTAGTATAAATAGGGACCTTCGTTCCTCATATTTCTCACGCGAGTGTCCGCCCTTCTCTTCTCCCTTTGCATTCTAAGACCGTGCTCTTTGCTTATTGGCGTCTACGTGCTTGAACTTTCGACCACGTAAGCTCGGATCCTTCTAAGTACCAGCCTCGTTTTGCATGACCGACCAATTTGACCAACTCCACTCAATCAACTTAATCACTTTAATTTATTTCCTTTTACGACGGCACTTTCATCATACATTCGAGTTGGGCAATCACTAATAGTTAACTTAGTCAATCTCGTTTCTCAAACATGTAAGTCTGAGGGTGTAAATCCCATGTTTTATTATTGTATTTCATTATTTTATAAATTATTGTAAGGTTTACGTCGAAAGCATGTTTAAAACCGATTTATAAAACCTCTTTATCAAACCTATTTTCACGGGTTAACAGAGGGCAGACGTCGAGAAGAAATGCAGCAGCTGCTGCACCTCTTCGAAGAGTCGCAGCATCTGAGGCGCAGCAGTTTCTGTTGCACCTCTTCCTGAGATTGCCGCAGTTTCTGCTTTTCTTCTTCTTCCTTGGTTCTTCGTTAATTTGTCTTCTTTTGTTCTTCTTTCTTATTTTCTTCACTATTCATTCGTATATAAATATTATAACTTATAATTCATAATTATTTTTATCACCCTTAATTTCCGACTTAAATCCCAAGTAATCAATGTTTGCGGGTTTTTCGTCGTTAAAATCAAACCCGGGTTTTAGAGACTAGATTCGTTCATATCAAATCTCTGGAATTCGCCTTTTGTATATTTTTTATCAGTTCATCACCATTAAATTGCATAGATAAAACCTAATTAAGTTGTATTAGCAAACCTGTTTAATTTATATTAACGAAATTCATAATTAATCTATAATTAGTTCTAATTCATTTAAGTTTGTTCTTTACTACTTTTATGACCAATTTATATGTAAATAGCCTATTAAATCACTTCTACTTGAGTCGAATGCCAATAATCGATTATTAAATTCACCAATGAACATTAACGATATGCAGTTCCGGCATCACAGCCAGAACTCACTTCAGGAACAGACGAAGTGACCACTGCGCCTCTTCCAAGGGATGCAGCTCTGCTGCGCCTGTTCCGGGGTGATTTCTGTCCCTGAACTTCCGTTTCTGCTTTGACCTAGTTTATTAGTTTTACGTATTATTAACTATTATTCGTAATATCATTATTTGTCCGTCCGTTTTCTACCTTTAATTATTTTCCTTTTCTTTTCTCAAATCATCCGTTTTAAATGTATTTTCGACGTAAATAATCATCAAACCATTGTAATTATTGTAATTTTAATTACTGTATTTTATTATATCTTTATTATTGTTTGCCTGCTTTCACATGTAATCAATGTAAATCTCTACTTCGACCTATTGTTTGTTAATTACGTGTTCACCGGCTTAGTTTAATTCTCACATGCTAGGTTTAAAACATTTTTTGTTGCATTGCATGCATATAATCGACAACATATCAAGTATAGATGATTTTCCCTAATCATTAGTAGAGGCCGCTATTGAGGCGGGCGGGATTAGGTGTTCGATCAAAAGAGCTTCCTAATACGTACCCTCACCCCTTACTCCAGATCTCTGTGAACATCCGTGTTCACTGGCATCCACGAGAGTCATTTTAGACATAGAATGCTAAGGGTAATGAGTTCTTAGTGTCTGTGTCACTACTTTGTGTCTTGACATGACGCGAAGTATTCGAACGGTTTCCAATTTTTCATAATAAATTGGTGGCGACTCCACAAATGCAAACGCTTGTTTTCCCAAGCGACCCCGCGGGCCCCCTGTGTCCACAGTAATGAGAATAAAAAAAGGCAGTTTATTTCATGCATATACAGCCTTGGTTAATGCACATAGATTGCTTTTTTATGCATCCACAAGTCATGCATTCTTAAGTATATTAAACCCCAAACCCTTGCCATTATTAAGTCTATTGGACAGGAAAGGGTTTAGGGTTGGATTAGGCGGACCGCTACCACGGGTCAGAGTGAACCCCTTTTTGGGGACGGGGTTAAAAATAGGGGCCCGAGTATCCTAAAACGGGACGGGAAAGGGTTTAGGGTTGGATTAGGCGGACCGCTACTGCGGGTCCGCCTAATCCAACCCTAAACCCTTTCCCTTGCTATTGTTATTCGAACAGGAAAACCTAAAGACACCCTAGAGGGGTCAGAGTGAACCCCTTTTTGGGGACGGTGTTAAAAATAGAGGCCCGGGTATCCTAAAACGGGACGGGAAAGGATTTAGGGTTGGATTAGGCGGACCGCTGCCGCGGGTCCGCCTAATCCAACCCTAAACCCTTTCCCTTACTGTTGTTATTCGAACGGAAGGAAAACCTAAATACATCCTAGAGGGGTCAGAGTGAACCCTTTTTTGGGGACGGGGTTAAAAATAGGAGGCCGGGTATCCTAAAACGGGACGGGAAAGGGTTTAGGGTTGGATTAGGCGTATAAAAAATTACTTGAACATGTAATCAGAACAAAAATGCAGAACTCACTAAACTATAAGCAACATATAAACTCTGAATTTCTATGCAAGTGAGTTCAATGCATAGTCTTGACGCTTGACACAATCTGATGTTGCTGCAGAAAAACTTGATAAATGTACAAATTTAATTCTAAATAAATTCAATGCGAATTGGTGACACAATCAGATTATCATGCTAGACACTCGGAAATTATAATCCGTAGAACCTAAACCTATAGCAAACATCCGAAATCATCAAGCAAATTGACAAATCTTAGCAATATAGATCATTAATAATCCAGAGATCATCTAAATTCCACATTTTCCAAACGTAGAACAAAAACTCGAACATGCAGTCGAAAATAAGACTAGAAATCTAAGAATTCGTCATAGAATAACAATAAAAGACCTTAATTAGGGAAATTACTGCAAATTAGGGTTAATAGCTGGATAGGAATTAATGAATGTCGGGGGAATTGATGAATGTCGGGGGAAAAATACATGCATGATAAAATTAGAGTACAGTCGCCATTAAATTGAGAAGCATATTACCTTAATTTGTAGGAATGAGATTGATAAATCTCGTGAAAATGATGCTGATGAATGGATTGAACCGTAATTTGAGAAGCAGATGATCGGAGACGATGAAGGTAGGAGAAAGATGATCGGCGACGATGATCGGAGAAGACGATCAGAAATGGCGACGGAGATGACGATGGTCGAAGAGAGAGAAGAAGATGAGTGAGAAAGTGAAAATGGGGAAATGATTGAAATTTAAGGGTTTGGGGAAGGGGGGGTTTTGAGCACGTAAAATTATTATTATTATTAGTATTATTAATTATTAATGTTAGTATTAGTAGTATTATTAGTGGTTCTCATGGTTCTCGACATCCTATTGGTTCTCATATGATCCCAAATCTCTCTCTCTCTCTCTCTCTCTCTCTCTCTCTCTCTATATATATATATATATATATATATATATATATATATATATATAGAGAGAGAGAGAAGAGAAAAGCGGATCTCGTGAGTTGGGGTCTTATGGTGAGTTGTGAGTTGGGAAATCAAGGGTGAGATTAAAAGAAATCAATTTGAGATTAAATGATAAATTAGAAAAAAAAAGGAAAAATCGAAAAATACAAAAGCGCTGAAACATGAAAACAGAAACCTCATTCTAACGATATTTTCTCTCTCTCTACATCTCTCTACAAATCAAAAACAGAGAAAACTCAAAAATCAGAACGCCGACTATAGAAAACTCATTAAAAACCTAATAAGATTACACAGATTCGTTGATTTTTAGCTGCAATCGAATTACAGGTAATCTAAATTCGTTGATTTTTAGTGTATTCAATCGTATTTTCGAAATTAATATACAATTCGTGAAATTCATTGATTTTAATTGAATTGAATACTTGATTTTACTGTTTTCAGGTGTAAAAAGATGGACAACGAGATTAATAACAATGTTAGCGAAGAAATCAACTCGACAGTAAATATGGAAACAGGTAATACTACTATTGATTCTTATCTCTTTATCCGCCGTTGTTTATAAATCACTTATTGATTTCTATGTGTTTCTCATCTGTTATTCTGATATTATTGTACTGTCACGCTTGTATTAGAGTAGAAAAAGAGAACGTAATTACGATATTAATGTACTATTATTAACGATTGTTTATAAATCAATTATTGATTTCTATGTGTTTCTCATTTGTTATTCGATATTATTATCTTTGTCGGCTTGTATTAGAGTAGAAAAAAAGAAGCTGTTATTCGATATTAATGTACTATTATTGTAATGATCTGATAACATGATTATATTATTATTTATTATTGTGATATTATTGTAATATTATTGTGCTATTATTGTGCAATAGCATGAAAATATATGCCTTGCAAAAGAGTAACATAATAAATACGATGTATTATCTCGTATGTAATAAAGTAGAATCGAAATCTTGTTATTACGATATTCTTTGTACTATTATTGAAAAAGTAGAGAAACATGATGATATTATTGTACTGTTATTCTGATATTATGCTACTATTGTTGTGATATTATTGTGCTGTAGCGTGAAAATATACGACTGATAAGAGAGTAGCATTGTGGACAGCGGGGGCCCACGGGGGCGCTTGGGAGGAAAAGAGAAACAAGCGTTTGCATTTTTGTATGAAGTCGCCACCAATTTTTATGGGAAATTGGAACCGTTCGAATACCTCGTGTCATGTCAAGACACAAAGTAAAGACATGAACACTAAGAAATCGTTACCCTTAGCATTCTATGTCTAGAATGACTCTCGCGGATGCCAATGAACACGGGTGTTCACAGATATCTGGAGTAAGGGGTGAGGGTACGTATTAGGAAGCTCTTTTGATCGAACACCTAATCTCGCCCGCCTCGATAACGGCCTCTACTAATGATTAGGGAAGTTATTCGTACTTGATATATCGTCGGCTATATGCATGCAATGCAACATCCAAGTTTTAATCCTAGCATGTGAAAAATTAATACTAAGTCGGTGAACAAGTAATTAGCATACAATTAATGTCGAAGTAGGGATTTAATACTCAATTACATGTGAAAACATTCAAGCAATAAAAGAAATACAATTATTATAAATTACAATAATGAAAATTACATTAATTACAACGGATCAGGCGATTTATGTCGAAAATACCTTTAAAACGGACAATTTGAGAAAAAGGAATAAAAGAATAAAAATTACGAATAGAACGGAAAGTGATAATACGAATAATAGTTGATTAAACGTAGACTAATTAAACTAGGTCAAGGCAACCACGGAGTTCAGGGACAGAATTCAACCCGGAACAGGCGCAGCAGAGCTGCGTCCTTTGGAATAGCGCGGCGATTCTTTGCGTCTGTTCTGGCCTTTGAATCATTTGTGAAGCCGGAATTGCGTGTTGTTAATATCAATTGGTAAATTTAATGATTGATTAAATTATTTACTCGGATGAAAGTGATTAATAGGTTATTTACATATGATTGAGCCATAGAACAATAAAACATGAATAAGACGGAATTAAACGAACTAATATAAGATGGATTAATTACAGGAGTGAAAGATATTAACAAACTAAACAAATTAAATCAATTGACTAAGTTAAACACGATGGATTAATGACGAATATGTGATAAATACGACAAAAGACAGATGAAAACTATATCAAAGGCGAATTCCAGAAACTCAATATTGATGAATTGAATCTCTATAACCCGGAATTGAATTTAATGGCAAAAACCCGCAAATATTGGATTATTTGGGATTTAAGTCGGATTTATGATGATTAAAACATATTAATGATGATAATTAATGATATACATGTGAAATTAGGATGCTATTACGGCGAAGAATTAAAGAACAAACGAAACAAATAAAAGAAACTTGACGAATAACAGAGGACGAACGGAGAAGAAAGGAAGCGAGAAGCTGGCGGCCTCACGAAGAGCGCGCAGATGCTGCGCTCCCCTTCAAGAGGCGCGGCGCGATTCTTTGCGTCCTTTCTCGACTTCAAGATTTATCTCGGAAATCCGTAAAAAGAGGTTTTAAAGCATGGTTTTAGAAATCGGTTTTAATGATATTTTCGACATAAACCTTACATTGACGATACAATAAATAAATACAATAAATAAAAGAGAGATTTACACCCTCAGACTTACATGTTGACGAAACGAGAAGGACTAAGATATCGATTAGTGATGCTCGACGCGAATGCAAAGAAAGTGCCCTTGTAAGAGGAAAATGATTAGATTAATTAAGTTGATTGATGTGTAGTTGATCAAATTGGTCGGTCATGCAAACGAGGCTGGTACTCAGAAGGATCCGAGCTTACGTGGTCGAAAGTTCAAGCACGTAGACGCCAAAAAGTAAGAACAAAGGTCTAGAATGCAAAGGGAGAAGAGAAGGGCGGAAACTCGCGTGAGAAATATGAGGAGCGAAGGCTCCTATTTATACTAATCACGTGGAAGAATTAGGGTTTCGGAGACTCTTTGGAAGTGAATCTCGGAAAGATATGAAAAAGATACGAGAAATACGCAGAAAAGGGTCTGGGAAGAGGCGCAGCAGCCACTGCGTCTCTTGGAAGAGGCGCAGCCTTTCCCTTTGCGTCTGTTCCCAAGGGTTTCTCTCTGCGGAAGAAAGATTTCCGTGTTTGAGTTATGGTAGGACGGAAATAATTCGGTTTTCCTTAATATCTTATGTGAATATTACGGGAAATTGTTTACCAAAAGATAAAATTTATGAAATATGGAATAGAAATATCCGGAACATTCCAGAACATTCTGACTCGGGATTTAACGGTTATCAGAAAATGGAGACGGTTTTAGGTCCGGACTCCGAATGTACTCTAATTACTGTCAAAAAGACCGTATCGGCACGTAGATGACAACTAAGAGGTAGACATTAATATTTGAGCGATCACTTGATGATAATCTTACGAATTGTCACAAATCGTTCCGCGTACCAAACATGCGGTCCAATCATCACCGGGTGGTTTGCGGGAGGTGCAGAAATAAGGTATCTACAGAGCCCCCACTTTGACTGAGGCTTGGACAAGGCGAAAGTCAAAGTATAGCCATCAGGTCAATCGAAGATTACAACCTGACGACTATGGCGACGCGAGGCGGCTCAAGGGGTCTGAACCAAGGACCTGTCGTCGGGAACATTTTAGAGTCTGTCGACTATCGGGGAGGGTCGTTTAAAGTCCATTAGACTACGTAAGGAGCTCGCCAGCCATAAGAAGAGATCATACCTGAGACTTCTTCTCGAGATGCTTCCGGGGTGCATAGGAGCTAAGGTTAAGCATGGGAGCTAAGGTTAAGACCTAAAAGATACATAAGGATTGTGCTAGGGTATGGGGCCCTAAAGGAAAGCATTGACGGGAAGGAGGCCAAATATAAGTTCAACTTAAGGGTAACTAAAGCTTGGGTATAGGAACTCTATTGGTTTGGGAACTTCTTGAGAACGACTCTTTTGTCGAACTCCGCGGGGAAACACGAAATATTGTGAGTAGCAGGACACGGGAGGGAGCCGAGAGAAAGCGCTTGGGTAGTCTTCGAGAAACAATTGCGAGTAGCGAGGACACAAAGCGGGAACCTGCCGAGGGGAAATCTGCTTAGGTAGATGTCAATCCTCATGTCTTGAGAGGGACAGTACGTCCGCTTACTCTCGCTGGAGACGTGATTGGGAATTATTCTTCTTGTCATGAGAGGGAAAGTATATCCGCTTACTCTCGCTGGAGACATAATATTGGTGTGTCGAATTTTGTGAAGGAATAAATGCTCGTTGCGACAAGCAAAAGGTCTTGGAAGGAATAAATAACGTGCGACAGTCTGCTGCTAGCTTGGAAATGCGGGTCGGAACGAAAGAAAATCGCCAAACGGACCAAAGGAATAAAATAGCATCGGGGAAGAGGCGCACCAAAGATGGGCCCACAAATAACGAATTCATAACGAATTTTTGAAAATCCGTATGGAGGGAACACAAGGAAGAGACGCAGCAAGAGCTGCGTCTCTTGGAAGAGGCGCAGCGCCTGCTGCGTCTATTCCCCAAAGTGTTATTTCTGCATAAAAACGCGACAATCAGAGGTTTTATGTTCATTATTTCGAAACACAAATCACACAATTTATCTCTCAAATCTTCACCATTTCCGCCAAGTTTTGATCAAAAAGCTTGCATTAATCATGACTAATCGAGGTATGTGTCTCATTCTTGCATTAATCGTCTACATTTGTCCAATTTTGAGCCGAAAAAGTTAGGGTTTATGACCCATTTGATCGAAATTTTGGGGCTTTTCCCCCAAACGCATTTACCTTGTCAAATTGACATTAGAAATGAATAATAGGTAATATTAGGAACATAACCATGTATTTGTCTCGAATTTTCGTTGAGTTTTGAGCCTTTGAGTGAAATTTGAGACGGTTTCTGACTAACCGTAAATTGCTTCGAAAATAGCCTTAGGATTGCCCATTTGCGATGAAACTTGATATTTGGGATCCTTGAATGATGGGTAAACTTTCTACCATCTCGGAATTTTGGTTTGTGACAGCTTTTTCAGGACACTTTTCTAGGGCATAACCGCTGTTATAACGAAATGCTGCCGAAATTTCAGCTCGGACCCGGAACTAGGCTTTAAATTAGGCTTGACTTGACCCAAATTACCACATGAGTGATCGGGTAGGTGGGAATATGGCCAAGGATGGCGAGAAAAGAGCGGTTTCAGGGCTTTGAAGGCTCGAAAATCCCTTAACAAAGGCTTGTCGTCACGTGACGCGGTCTAAATTTGCTTTAATGTTGCAGGTGATGAGGCTTCTACTTCTGGGAGAGCTCCCATGGAGATAGACGTTACTACTGTCGAGGAGGCTTTGGAGCAGGCCTTCACCGCTGCGGTGATGGCTGCTGGGGATGAGGTTCACGAGGAGGAGGCTGTTGAGGAGGAGGAGGCCCCGAGACGGGCCAACGTCGGGCGAGGAGGTCGTCAGCTGAGAGGAGCTCATGCGTGGTGAGACTTGGGAGAGCGAGGCACTCTTTGTGGGCTCTGAGAGGGTCACCTGTCCTACAGGACGGTGAAGAGCTTGGTAAATAGGAATTCACTACTCATTACTCATCCTCTTTCATTTATTTGTTCAAATTCCTTTCAAATTTCATTCAAAACTAAAGATAGCTTTTGTTTCAAATCACAATAGGAGGCCGGGAACATCAAGTCATTCTCGGGTTACACGACAGCGATGGAGCACTACGAGCGGCTGTCGGCGGAGGAGCGGGCCATGATCGAGCGTGGAGCGTTCGGTCCTTTGGTGCAGGTCTGGAGGGATATCGCGAAGAGGAAGTTGCGGGCTAACCTTAGCCTGGTCCGCGCTTTCTTGGACCGATTCTGGGATACGACTTCCACGTTTCACATGCCTTTCGGTGAGGTGGAAGTCACTCTGGAGGACTACGGCATGATTTCTGATCTGCCGTGCGGGACCGAGGAGGTGGAGTGGCCAGAGACTGCCATGAGGGTGGACTCGGCCGAGGCGAGGAGATTGATCGGCTGGAACTTGTCGCCGAAGGTCACATGTTCTGATCTTGGGTTTGATACCAGTTCCTACGTTCGAGACTACTTTGCGGGAAAGACCCGACCTTTGGTGACGATCGACGGAGGGAGACGGCTCCTCTTCCCTGTCTGGTGAGCAGAGGGCTCGTTTGTGGCTCTCAGTGGTTTTGTCTTCGATTTACCTCGGAGACAAGGGCGAGAGGTGTCGACGAAGCTTCTTCCCTTCCTTTATGACCCGAGTTCCCTAGGGCGTTGGGATTGGGTCATCTTTGGTTTTGCGGTCCTCATCCGCTTCATGAGGGCCATGGTTCGTCCAGAGTTGATGGAGAAGGGGACTTCTCCCGGTGCCGTCGGACTGGACTCTCTTTGGAGGTATGAACCTTCCTTTAGACCAAAGTTAATTCCTTTCTTCATCAAATCACGAAAGATCGTCGTTGATTATTTTGCTTTACAGGCATGGGTGTACTCCTACTTCCCAAGCCTCGCGCCCAGGAGGACAGAGCCGCTGAAGAAGGCCTATCCCGTGGTGAGGGATTGGGTAATGTGCTGGACGAAGAGCAAGCGTTCTTCTCACAACGTCTACCGGCGGGACGTGAACGCTCTTCAGCTGGACAGCATGAGTATCTCACTTATATTCACTGGCTTCTTATATTTGCTTTTAATTGATCGTAGAAATGATCCTTTTTTTATCTTGCCACAGTGGGTGCCCAGACCTTGGGCGGAGTACGCTGGAGCGCCTCCTTTCGTGGTTGAGGTCCTTCGGCATAGGAGCCCGAACCGATTGTTGAGGACGTCGATGGGTCTGTATGGTACTTGGCGAGCGCTTGGCTCGTCGGTGCTCTCGGGACGTGTTGACGGTTCCGTCGATCCTCTAGGACGATGTTTAGGGAGCCTTCGAGGTCGAGAGGGAGGCGGACTTGGTGGTGCCGTGGTGATGCCCTCCTTCGCCTGGCGAGGACTACTCGGCGTTCCTCTACGGGAGGTTGGCGATTTGGCGGTAGTGGTGAGCATCTTTTATTTTTCCTCTTGATTTGATTTTGAGATATATGATGAAAGATCATCGACACGAGAACCATTTGTCTTTGCGGGAGGTCGAGGCGGCGGGCATCGAGCCCCCAGAATACCCCGAGACCCTCGAGTACACCGACGCGACCGGGAGGACGACGATCTCCGAGCTGCGTGACTTTGACGTAGGATTTGTGACGGATCTTGGCTGGATGATTGATGACATCGATTCGGAGGGTGAGCCTCTAACTTGTATAACTTTTGTGTAAGAACACATTTGACTGAGTTTGTTCAATTGTTGAGAATTTCTTTTTGAAAATGCAGGTTGCGCCGTCTCGGTTTGTGGCGTTGTGGAGGGTGGTCAACCGGCTGCGAGCTACTGCCGTCGAGGCACTTATCGGCGGTCGAGGTCGTCAGGTATGAACCTTATGCCTATTTCATTTTTGATTTTTGATTTTCCGATTTTGCTTGAATCGATTGACATGAGCTAATTTATTGTTTACAGGGTGACCGCGAGCTGGAGCGAGAGTTGACCCAGTCTCGGGAGGAGACAGCTCGCTTGTTGAGGGAGCTCGAGGTTCGGGACGCCAGATCGCCGTTCTTGCGGCGAGAGTTGCAGAGTTGGAGGGCGCCCAGCAGTAGTTTTGTGTAGCTTTTTGTTTGTTGGCTGTACTTTGTACATTTGGACATTGATTTTGAGCATTTTTGGACTTTGTTTGGGGCGAGAGCTCCCAGTTTGTTGTACATTTCCTTTGTTTGGTGTATATACGACGGCCTGAGTGCCTTTGCTGCTGGGTTGTGTTGCTTGTATCTGCAGGTTAGTTTTGAACAGGTTTGGTAGATGACGGTTTATGCCGTCATGCTGCCGAAATTAACATAGAAAACACGCAAAGCATACATTTATATATACATATGGCTTTAATTAGCGCAAAGCGAGTGACTCAAAAGAATGCAAAAAAATGCAAAAATTTTGCCGAAAATGACCGGACGGTAGGGAAGGTTACCCCCGAAAAAAAGAAAAGAAAAGAAATCTATAAGTTAGAAATGTAGAAATGAAATTAAGAAATTGAAATTAATATAGAAATGTTGAGAATCGGTAAAATAAATGAATTAAATGAGAAATATAAATTAAAATGAATTCAGACGAAAATTATTCTCTAAAATGATGGATTAAAATGAAAATTGCTTCCTAAAATGAAAATATACAAGTGTGATAAAATGGCAAAAATGTCGATGTCGCCTCGAAATGCGTGCCCGCGAAATTAGGAAACCTGAAACATGGTAATCTTCCCGTATTTACCAAAATAATAACCCGTAGGAATAGAAAATTATTCGTCATAGAATAAGGAAAGATCCCACGCGGAAAATCACAGAAGTGAAGCTGAGGAAGAGGCGCAGCATGAGCTGCGTCCCTTTGAAGAGGCGCAGCAAGTGCTGCGCCTGTTCCCAAGGTGTCTTATTCTGACGGATTTTTGGAAACAGAAATTAGTATAAATAGAGACGTCGATGGAGCTTTTATTCATACAAATCTTCCGTCTCTTCTTCGTCTACTTACATAAAATTCTCAAAATAAATTTTTCATCATGAATACTTTGGAGATCCGCTTGAAGGAATGGACCAACGAATTTTCGAATATGGAGAAACATGATATGGGTGCTTATAATTTTGGGTCTTTGTTGAGTTTAAAACTCATCAAGGTTGTGAAACCGTTCTTGGATGCTTGCCTTGACTATTGGGACCCGAATTACCATGATTTTGCGTTCCCTGGAGGTGATATTTGCCCATTTCCTGAAGAAATTACTGCTATTGGTGGGTGGGATCCCGAACATTTGCCTGCCATTCCTTCTACTTCGCAGGGGTACAAGAGCAAATTTAGAGACTTGCTTGGATTGACTAGACTTGAGGTGGACCGTCTAGTTACCTCGAAGGGCGTGAGGATGCTGGACTTCATAGATCGATTCATCAACAGGGCCGACCCCACCATTTCTCATGTTGCTAGGCGGAGGGCATTTGGCTTTTGCTTGTTGCATGTGTATGTCTTCCAAGGGCATGTTGATGAAGACTTGAGAGGTGATCCCCGTCTTCTGGGCCTTGTTGATCAGATGGAGCTTCGCAGGAGCCCAGCTTGCTTATGCTTAGGAGAGATTATTTTGGGCTTGGATAATAGGAATCCAACCACGATCTACCGTATTTGGGAAGCCCCGTCCTTCTGCAGGTAAAAGACATTTTTTTTTTTTTCGTTTTTTTTTTTTTTATGATGTCTAATACCTGCTTTTGGTAGGTTTGGCTTATGGAACGGCTCCGATTGATCGAGCCCCCAGTTCATGTGCTTTCCTATCATGCCCGCTCGATTGCGATGAGGACAAGGTTGTATATGGTGGACTTCACTCAGTGCGTGATTACTGGAAGAACAAGTCAAGAGCGACGATGGCCCGTTGATTAGGTGGGTAAACCGTGGTGGCACCTCAAATCCGTCCTTTGGAGTGTCTTATTTGGATCCCACTAGGTCCGTGCGCATTCCTGGATTGGAGTTTATGGTGTGCATCTTCCCGGAAAGGCTGATGAGACAAGTTGGGCTGAAACAGACGATCCCGAGGCTTGATACCGTCTCGCAGACTGCTATGGCGCTTACTACAGAGAGCCGAAGAGAGTGGGCCATTAAATGGGCTCAAAGAAACATGTGGTTCTTGAATTTCTCCGCCAATGCCTTGTGGGTGTCGGATTCTTATCTGAGATGGAGAAAGGCTACTACTCCGGAAGAGCGCGAGAGACTGAGGAAGCGCGAGCCCGTTGACTACAAGGTGCGCGAGGTAGAGAAAGAGAAAGAGAAGCATCTGACAGAGGGAGAAGAAGAAGCCGGGTTTCAAGTTGTTCATCCTTCGAAGAAACCAAAGACTACTCCTGTCGCGGAAATGGTGGTTGGCAAGAATGGAAAGTCTGGGCCTCGAGAAAGACCGTTGGTGATTAGGTCTGAAGCGGCACAAGAGTGTCCGGCTCGAGGCCGTGACAAGAAATATGACAAGAACGACAAGGGCAAGGGGAAGATGGAGGAATAGCCCGAGTCTTTATTTATTATTTGATTATTATTATTATTTATCGTTGTAATAAAGAGGTGGGGTTTTTAGAATCCTAGCCTATTCTATTTTTATTATGTAACTTACTATTATTATTAGAAAATGAATGGAAAAAAAGGTTAAATGGTTATGCAACCGTTGTGATTTTCTATTTATTATTCTTGTCGAATTTCAAATGCAATGCAAATGTCCTTCTATTTACATTTTAGATATAATGGGTTGAATCCTGTGAAGGATTGCCTACGTATTCACTTAAAAAAATGAAATCAAACCCTTGCACGTAGTTCGAGTAAATGTAAAAGAATAATTGTTCTAAGCAAGAGCTTGTAATGAACTGAGAAAATAAGCATGAGATTTTGCTTACTCTGAAGGTGCGAATTTAGTTTATTTGATGATACAAGATGACAAATTTGTCAAAATGCAAGAGCACAGTGACATTAGCTTATCTCAGCTTGGCCAGGGGCCGTTTATTTAGTGCCACAAGAGCGACACGTGGGGTTACGCGAGGCGCGTTTTTGTTCCTATTCTAGGCATAGTATCGTTTTAGTTGGTCGAGGTTTGTTGGGTTTGAAAACTCATTCCCGTCTAGGTCTGTGATTCTAACCGCACCCCCTGGGAGTATGGATTTGACTAGAAATGGTCCGGCCCAATTAGGTTTGAATTTTCCCCGTGGGTCAACAGGTAAAAGAGCTCTAACCGATTTAAGTACTAAGTCGCCTTCTTTGATGTTTCTTGGCCTAACCCTTTTGTTGAAAGCTCGTTTGATACGTGCTTGATATGTTTGGACATTATGCAAGGCGCGCAGCCTACGTTCATCCAGGAGGATAAGCTCTTCATGTCTATCCCTCTTCCAATCGGCTTCCGGGATTTGACTTTCTAGTAAAATACGCAAGGATGGTATTTCTAGCTCGACTGGTTGTACAGCTTCCATGCCGTAGGTCAAATAGAAAGGAGTAGCCCCGGTGGGCGTCCTAACAGATGTACGATACCCCCACAAAGCAAAGGGTATCTTGCTTGACCAATCTCTATAGTTGTCAATCATTTTCTTGAGAATCGTGACAACATTCTTGTTTGCCGCCTCTACCGCGCCGTTAGTCTGTGGTCTTTATGGCGAAGAGTGGTGATGCTTAATCTTGTATTTGGCTAGAAATTGCTCGGTCTCAGCTTGGAAGTGTGATCCATTATCACTAATGATTTCATGTGGGCAACCATATCGACAGATGATGTTGTTTTGTATGAACTTTGCCACATTTTTAGCTGTAAGACTAGTGTAGGAAGCCGCTTCTACCCATTTGGTGAAATAGTCAATTGCAGAATGAAACAGTGACCTCCTATTCCGGTTGGGGTTATCTTCCCGATTATGTCAATTCCCCATGCAGAAAATGGCCAAGGGGATGTCATTGTATAGAGCAATGAAGGAGGGACATGTTGTACATTCCCGAAGATTTGGCAATTGTGGCAATGTCTTACGTATTTGATGCAATCGGATTCCATTATGGTCCAATAATACCCCAGATGTGTGATTTTTTTTGCCATCATAGGCCCACTCATGTGAGGACCGCATTCTCCGTCGTGGACTTCTTCCATCACCTTTCGTGCCTGTGAATGATCAAGTGGATAGGTACCATTAAGCTAGTAGGCGTATAGCACGTATTGGGAAGCTAGTAGGCGTATAGCACGTTGTCCCCTCTTGTCCATATCCGGTGGATAGGTACCATTAAGCTTAAAATTTAGGATTGCTTGGAACCAGGGTTCCTGTGCGATCTCTTCTTCATCGGTGATTTGGTGGACATAAGCCGGCTCTGGCCGTCGTTCGATGCACAAAGGCATTTCCATCATGTGATCCGGCATATTAATCATAGATGCAAGTTTCGCAAGAGCGTCTGCAAATTGATTTTCTTCCCGAGGTAGGTGTAGGTAGGTTACGTGATCAAAAAATTGAGCGACTTGGTCTATTCTAGCCTGATAAGGTGCGAGGCTTTCGCCGGATTTTCCAAGATCCTGTAACTTGGTTGATGATCGATGATGAATCCCCATGTACTCGGAGGCTTTTAATGCCTAAGCTCACTGCCGCTTGTAATCCAATGAGACAAGCTTCGATTCTCGCAAGACATTGTTTGTCACCTCGAAGTCGAGTTTTGACAAAGAATTGGTGTATGCTCGCCTTCAGGAGAAATGAGCAACACTCTTATTCCGAATCCTCTTAAGTTCGATGCTCCATCAAAGTACAGGTCCCAGGAGTCTACATCAGTTTGGAGTATATCCTCGTCTGGAAATGACCAAGTATCTATTGTTTGTGCGTCATTGATAGGATTTTCTGCGAAAAATTCGGCGACGGCGCGACCTTTTATAACTTTTAGTGGCACATATTTGAGGTCGAATTCTGAGAGCATCAGTGTCCATCTTGCTAGGCGTCCGTTGAGGACGGGTTTCTCGAAGAGGTATTTGACTGGATCCATTTTGGAGTATATTTTGACGGAGTAGCTAAGCATGTAATGGCGTAGCTTCTTCGTTGCCCACACAAGAGCGAGGCATGTCTTTTCGAGTTGTGAGTATTTGCACTCGTACTCCAGGAACTTCTTACTAAGATAGTAGATAGCTCTTTCTTCACTTCCTACAGTTTGAGCCAGCATGGCACCCATGGCCGTTTCGGTTACTGTGAGATATAAACCAAGAGGTTGATCTCGTTGAGGTGGCATGAGCACTGGTGGTTTAGCCAATATCTCTTTGATTCGGTCGAATGCCTTTTGAAAATCATCATCCCACATGGTGTGGTCTGTTTTCTTGAGTTTCTTGAAGATAGGCTCACAAATCATCGTGAGTTTCGATATGAATCGACTTATATACTGCACTTTTCCCAGGAATCCTCTGACTTCTTTTTATGTTTGAGGTTGTGGCATTTCGATCAGAGCTTTGATCTTGGAAGGATCTATTTCTATACCTCGTTGGCTAACAACGTATCCCAGGAGTTTGCCAGATGTTACCCCGAATGTGCATTTTTGAGGATTGAGCTTCATGTTGTATTTTCGTAGCCTTGCGAAGAACTTGCGAAGGTTCGCAATATGTCCCTCTCTTTCCTTGGATTTGACAATCATGTCATCTACGTATACCTCAACTTCTTTGTGCATCATGTCATGTAGGAGTGTAGTTGCGGTGCGTTGATATGTAGCTCCGGCGTTGATCAATCCAAACGGCATTACCGTATAACAATAGGTTCCCCATTGGGTGACAAATGCGGTCTTATGCATATCTTCCATGGCCATCTTGATTTGGTTATAACCCGCATACCCATCCATGAAGGATAGTAACGCGTGGTCTGCAGTATTGTCCACCAATATGTCGATGTGAGGTAGAGGGAAGTCATCTTTTGGACTTACTTTGTTTAAGTCCCTAAAGTCAACACAAACACGGATTCTCCCATCCTTTTTGGGTACGGGTACTATGTTAGCTACCCAGTCAGAATACTCGGAAACTTTGATGAACCCGGCTTTGAATTGCTTGTCAACTTCTTCTTTAATTTTTAGAGCCCATTCTGTTCTCATTCGTCGAAGCTTCACATTTCTGAGGTTTGAAACCTGGCTTAATCGAATCCTATGTCGGCAATATCCATGTTGATCCCTGGCATGTCTTTGTAGGACCAAGCGAAAACGTCTTTGAATTCATTTAGGAGGTCTATGAAATCGGCCCTTTCGGTAGAGCTCAAGGTAGTCCCTATCCTAAGTTCTTGGGGTTCTAGTTTGGTTCCTACATTGATGGGTTCAGTGTCCTCTATTACTGGTCCCCCTTCCCCTTCCTGTAGTATTTCTTTGGCTACGTAGGGAGGTATTTCGATCGAGTCCGGGTCTTGGTCATCTCGTATCATCATAAAAGAATTGCACTCAAGATAACACAAAGAGTAAGCGAACTGATTTATTCATATTAAAATTTAAGTAGAGTTGAAACAAAGAAGCCAACCGATCCATGGTCGTGGCGGTAAAGGGACGATGGTTGGGGCATTCCCGAACTACTGTGACTACTCGAGGCTAAGCTAGGAGAAACAAAGGGAGTGGGGATGACGACAGGAGTAGACTCTCTAATGACTTCTCTAGACTCCGACTCGACGACTCCGACTCGAACTCGAACTCATCATCTTCTGGTTCTCCTTTGAACATCTCTCCTTCTCCAGTGGTGAGCTTGAAGAGTCTTCCTTGATTGTTGGTCCATTTGATTGATTTTCTCCATCCTTTCTGCTGTCTTGCGTTGGTTTCTGTGATTAACGCGGTGGGGTTGAAGCGATTGTCTTGAAGTATCATGGTAATGATCTCATCCTGTGCGGCCCTAACGAATCGATCTTCTCCAAACAATAGGCTAACAGCTTGTTCGTCTAAGCAAGGTGCTTGACGGGTTTTGACAGTAGGAACCGTTTCTGGAGGGATAAAGTAGCAATCGTGAAAGATCTCGATTCCGGCTAGCTTCCTCTCGAGGTAATGTCAAGGTTCGGGAAATCCGTGAAAGAGTTCTAGACTTCCTTCTTGAACAAAGTACCTATTTAAAGTAGGGAGATAGGGTCGCATTTGGACTCCTACGTGCTTACGGTTTTGGACTTGGGCAAGCATTTCGAGAACCTCCTCTTTCGTGGGTTTTTACCCCAGTCCAAGTGGTATCCTCTTTGAGTTGCCTTCCTTGTATGGTGCGAAGGTGTTTCTTCGAGTAGGGTTTAAAGGCATTCCAGGGAAGTATCCCTGGGTTTTGAGCATGTGGTTGACCACCAAGTTGGAGTAGGGATCATAGTATAAGGGTGCCAACTCACTTTCTATGACACTTACACTTTGGAAGCCCCCAAGTTCGTATACGGGATCCGCAAGGACTTGATTGTTCGACTGTTTTTCGATTATTGCCTTGATGGATGACGAAGTGATCGTCACTACTTTGCCATTTAGTGGGATCTTGATCTTTTGATGAAGGGTGGATGTTACCGCTTTGGAAGCGTGAATCCAGGGCCTTCCCAGAAGTATGTTGAATGAAGCTTCAATGTCCACTATTTGGAAGTTAACCTTTCGTTCGATTGGCCCTGTGGCTATGGTTAAGTTAACAAGTCCTACCACCTTTCGTCGTGTACCGTCATATGCACGCACACCTTGATTGGTGGGGGTTCAATCCGACTCTTTCATGCCTAGCTTGTATGCCGTTTTGAGGGGTATGACGTTGACTGCAGAGCCATCATCCACCAAGGTCATTGGCACATTCTTCTTTAGACAAATGACAGTGATGTATAGGGCAAGGTTGTGACTAGCGCCAAAAGGTGGCAAATATTCGTCTGAGAAAGTAATAGGATTACTTAGCTTCGGTGATTCTTGGAAGACCAAGTTGACTACATCTTCAGGAGTGGAGTTATGTGCTACATTTAGTTTGGCCAAAGCTTGCAGTAAAGCTTGGCGATGTGGGAATGAGCTTGCTACTAATTGCGGTGAAAGATCAGCCTTTGTCTTCTGTAATTGCTTGAGCAAATGATCACTGGAGTCATCTTCGTTGTCATTTGGTGTGATGACGTTGGTTGGACCATTTTGAGTAGTGCTTTGATATGGACGACCTGAACGAGTTAGGTGGTCCACATCTTGGTCTTCACCATTTTGGACTATTTCTTTGACTAGGGAGTTTTCAATGAGATACTCGTCCTCATCATCGTCGGCCCAAACTCCATTGATTGCAGTTAGTTCCCTCATTCTCATGATGTCACCTTCTAGTCGTATGATTTGGTCAACTAGCTTATCAACTACGGTGACTACTTCTTGCATAGTAGCGTTTTGAGAGAAGATTAGTGGCACATGTTCTTCGGGTGTTGCATTGGGATCATGTAGAGTTGTCACCATATTTTCTAATTCCCAAACTTGTCTATCCACACTCCTTGCCCATGTGATTAAGTCGGAAATGGTGGGGGAGATAGTAGAGTAGAGCCCTTCATTCTCGATTGCATAAATTTCATTTTCGCATGGAGAAATGAGGTGTGAGCAATCTAATGTAGATTCATCACTTGTGATCACTAGAACTCCAAGAGGATTCTGAGTGTTGTTGGGTTTACCTCCCGGTGGTATTGGTAGTCAACCATCTTCAATCATGTCTTGAAGTACGTTTTTCAACTTGTAGCATTTTTCTGTGTCGTGTCCCTTGCCCCTATGGTATTCACAGTACAAATTCTCGTCCCAAAATTTGTATTTCCTTTCGGGTTCGGGAGAAGGTCCAATGGGTTGGAGTTTACCTTGCTTCATTAACCTTTTTAGGGCGTTGGAGTAAGTGTCCCCAAGATTTGTGAATTTCCTTGGTGGGGTACTTTTCTTGGATGGCTCGAGAAGGTTAACTTCATCGGTCTTGCTAGTAGAGCCGTATGAACGACTTGTGGAACCTTGATATCCTCGACCTACCGTTTTGGACAAGAGTCCTTTACGGATGTCATCTTCAATCCTTGTCCCTAGTACGGTTAAGTCCTTGAAAGTTTTGATGTTTTGGTATCTCAAATGATTGGCATAGATGGGTTTGAGATTATCCACAAACTTTTCCACAAGGGTAGCCTCATCCGGGCGTTCAACTAGTTGGGTGCTAGTCTTCCTCCACCTACTTAGGAAGTCGGTGAATCCTTCTTTGTCATTTTGGGTAAGAACCTCTAGAGTACGCATGTTTACTTGGATCTCGGCATTATCCGCATATTGTTTAGAGAACTCGATTGCGGCGTCTTCCCAAGTAGCGACCTTCTTATGATCTAAGGAGTAGAACCATTGCTTCGGGATGGTGTCAAGAGATGAAGGAAAGATCCTTAGGAACATCTCGGGTTTGATGCTTTTGATAGACATGTAATCCTTGAAGGCACGGATGTGGTTCAAAGAGTTCTCATGCCCCTTGAATTTAGGGATATCCGTCATATTGAAGTTAGTTGGCAATTTGGAATTGACGGCCTCATACTTGCGATTGTTCTCCCTATAAATGTCATCCTCTTTAAGGTACATCAATTGCTCCTCTAAGTATTGGAGTCTTTTCTCAGCTATAGTCATCCCCATGAGAGGATTTTCATCCTTGGATTCATTATCAGAGTCACCTATTACTTCACTTTCGTGAGGAGGCAACCTTCCTTCTACCGCATAGATACGGCCTTCGATGAGCTCAAGGCGGTCATAGACTTGGTCTTGGGTAACTTGCATTTGGGCTAGCGCGGCTAGGATTCGATCATTACCATCTTGAAGTTGGTGGAGGTTTGTTTCGCTGGATCCGGGCATCTTGAAAACTGGATAAGAGATCGGCGACGAATCAAAACACGATCGACCATTCTAACACACTTGCTAAAAGAAAGAAATGTTTTGACTCGTGAAGTGGGTGTGTGCCACTTGTGTTGAGTGAGCTTTGAAGAAAGACAAGGTTTTTGAAAATGTGTGTCCTAGTCAACTATAGTGTAGTTGTAGGAGTGGACTCGAAGTGAGGTTTTGAAATGGGCTTGTGGCCCGAATTTTGACACGACAAACGGACAGAGTTTTGACCGGATTTTGCGCTAATTGAAAGCCTATTTCGAAATTTTGTTTGAAAATGGGTTTTGATTTTTGAAAAATCATCATGGTTTTGTTTAGAAATGATGATCACGTAAGGTACACACATTTATACAAGCATTATAACGGGATGCTGAGTTCATTTAAAAGGGTTTTGGTTTAAAGGGTGGGTTGCCATACCGAACCCTCAAACCCGAAGTCTGTGGAGAGGCTCGTACCAAACAAGAGTAAGGCCGATTCCTAGTCCATTTCCTCAAGTAGTGAAGGCCCTTGATACAAAAAAGAGTAAGCATCATGGTATGGATGACGTCAATCGCTATCCATCCTTAGGCCCAAATAAGAATTAGGACCGTTTAGACGGGACGATTGGTCGAATGGGTTGGGTTGGGCCTAGGAAGGCCGAATAAAACGGTCTAGGAAGACCGAGTTATGAAAACCGACAATTGTCTTGTACAAACTATTCCCTAACCTTGTTCAAGTTTCACCCTTGCTACACGTAAGTGTATTATCCCCAGTGGAGTCGCCAAACTGTGGACAGCGGGGGCCCACGGGGGCGCTTGGGAGGAAAAGAGAAACAAGCGTTTGCATTTTTGTATGGAGTCGCCACCAATTTTTATGGGAAATTGGAACCGTTCGAATACCTCGTGTCATGTCAAGACACAAAGTAAAGACATGAACACTAAGCAATCGTTACCCTTAGCATTCTATGTCTAGAATGACTCTCGCGGATGCCAATGAACACGGGTGTTCACAGATATCTGGAGTAAGGGGTGAGGGTACGTATTAGGAAGCTCTTTTGATCGAACACCTAATCCCGCCCACCTCGATAGCGGCCTCTACTAATGATTAGGGAAGTTATTCGTACTTGATATATCGTCGGCTATATGCATGCAATGCAACATCCAAGTTTTAATCCTGGCATGTGAAGAATTAATACTAAGTCGGTGAACAAGTAATTAGCATACAATTAATGTCGAAGTAGGGATTTAATGCTCAATTACATGTGAAAACATTCAAGCAATAAAAGAAATACAATTATTATAAATTACAATAATGAAAATTACATTAATTACAACGGATCAGGCGATTTATGTCGAAAATACCTTTAAAACGGACAATTTGAGAAAAAGGAATAAAAGAATAAAAATTACGAATAGAACAGAAAGTGATAATACGAATAATAGTTGATTAAACGTAGACTAATTAAACTAGGTCAAGGCAACCACGGAGTTCAGGGACAGAATTCAACCCGGAATAAAGTAGCAGAGTCGCTGCGTCCTTTGGAATAGGCGATTCTTTGCGTCTGTTCTGGCTTTGAATTCTGGTCATTTGTGGCCGAATTGCGTGTTGTTAATATCAATTGGTAAATTTAATGATTGATTAAATTATTTACTCGGATGAAAGTGATTAATAGGTTATTTACATATGATTGAGCCATAGAACAATAAAACATGAATAAGACGGAATTAAACGAACTAATATAAGATGGATTAATTACAGGAGTGAAAGATATTAACAAACTAAACAAATTAAATCAATTGACTAAGTTAAACACGATGGATTAATGACGAATATGTGATAAATACGACAAAAGACAGATGAAAACTATATCAAAGGCGAATTTAAACTCAATATTGATGAATTGAATCTCTATAACCCGGAATTGAATTTAATGGCGAAAACCCGCAAATATTGGATTATTTGGGATTTAAGTCGGATTTATGATGATTAAAACATATTAATGATGATAATTAATGATATACATGTGAAATTAGGATGCTATTACGTCGAAGAATTAAAGAACAAACGAAACAAATAAAAGAAACTTGACGAATAACAGAGGACGAACGAAGAAGAAAGGAAGCAGGAACTGCGGCAGCCTCACAAAGAGGCGCAGCAGGTACTGCGCTCCTTCGAAGAGGCGCAGCGATTTTTGCGTCCTTTCTCGACGGTTATCTACCGGAAATCCGTAAAAAGAGGTTTTAAAGCATGGTTTTAGAAATCGGTTTTAATGATATTTTCGACATAAACCTTACATTGACGATACAATAAATAAATACAATAAATAAAAGAGAGATTTACACCCTCAGACTTACATGTTGACGAAACGAGAAGGACTAAGATATCGATTAGTGATGCTCGACGCGAATGCAAAGAAAGTGCCCTCGTAAGAGGAAAACGATTAGATTAATTAAGTTGATTGATGTGTAGTTGGTCAAATTGGTCGGTCATGCAAACGAGGTGGTACTCGAAGGATCCGAGCTTACGTGGTCGAAAGTTCAAGCACGTAGACGCCAAAAAGTAAGAACAAAGGTCTAGAATGCAAAGGGAGAAGAGAAGGGCGGACACTCGCGTGAGAAATATGAGGAGCGAAGGCTCCTATTTATACTAATCACGTGGAAGAATTAGGGTTTCGGAGACTCTTTGGAAGCGAATCTCGGAAAGATATGAAAAAGATACGAGAAATACGAGAAAGGGCACGGGAAGAGGCGCAGAGCCATGCGTCTCTTGGAAGAGGCGCAGCACTGGCTGCGTCTCGTTTTCCCAAGGGTTTCCTCTGCGGAAGAAAGATTTCCGTGTTTGAGTTATGGTAGGACGGAAATAATTCGGTTTTCCTTAATATCTTATGTGAATATTACGGAAATTGTTTACCAAAAGATAAAAATTTATGACATATGGAATAGAAATATCCAGGAACATTCGAACATTCGACTCGGGATTTAACGGTTATCGAGAAAATGGAGACGGTTTTAGGCCCGGACTCGAATGTACTCTAATTATGTTAAAACGACCGTATCGGCACGTAGATGACAACTAAGAGGTAGACATTAATATTTGAGCGATCACTTGATGATAATCTTACGAATTGTCACAAATCGTTCCGCGTACCAAACATGCGGCCCAATCATCACCGGGTGGTTTGCGGGAGGCGCAGAAATGAGGTATCTACAAGCATAAGATAAACACATTTAGTGTTATTGTGATGTTATTGATTGCCGTCTGTTTCCCATTTCTTTGTTATCATAATCGTTATTGTCACATTCTTCGCAATTTTGATCTCTCCCCATGCTACTATTGTTATTGTGATGTTATTGTGATTTTGTTGTCCACCGTTGTCCTCATTATATTAATTTATCGTCGCAGATCTTTCTACTCTGTCTATTGTTGAAGACAATGCAGTCTTAACTATTGGGGATTCTTCTAATAACAATATATACACCAGCCCAACCTGTTCAGACGAAGAAAACGATGAGTTTGTTCCAACTCTTCATTACAAGAAGAGCACCCGGGGACCGAGCGTGGGTAAGGACTGTTGAGAGTGATTTTATGCCTAAACGTGGCATGTTCTTTCTTACCTTGGACGATGCAAAGATGCGGTTCTAAAGATATATGCAGATCAAGCTTGCGGATTTGATGAGAAGGTACACAAATGCGCAATATAAGGGGGCGGCGTCGTCAAATCACGGGGTCCAGTAACAGGCACGGGGGTATAGGGATATGAAAAGAAATCTGCGACTTGAAGCAACAAATCACGAAGCTGGTAATTTGAGTACAAAGAGAGAACAAAGACCGACGAATTAGATAGCCAA